>NC_054537.1:69976144-70276144 GCF_017654505.1 Polyodon spathula
GAAAGGGATAAAATATTTGTCATCAAGCACTAAAAAAAGATAAGATCGACCAGAGGACCTATTTTTAGACTGCTTCTTCAACTATACATGTGTTACAATTGAATCAAATGTTCCAGTGCTAAATGACTCACAATAACCAGCTAACTCATTTCACTCTCCTGTATATCCAAAAAGAAATGGAATGAACAACTGTATTGGACTGATAAACCGTGTGTATTTTTTTGTTTTACAATGCTTGTTATGATCTCATGATCTTTATCATCTATTTCACTGGTATGGTCACTTATTTTATGTCAATAAAAAAAAATGCAATGGTTATTAACATTACATTTTCTAATTCAGTGCCCACCCAGCAGTCCAAGTTTTTAAGCCTTACAACCCCTCAACAATTTTACCAGCCTGTTTTCTTATCCTCACAATAACCTAACCTGTTGGCAGAATAACTGAACTGTCATGCATGTTCATAAACCTCTTCCTCCCTTCTGAACCTGTGCCAGAGCAAGCAGGTACGATCCTGGCATCGATTATGGACAGATGAACCAATCAAAATGCTGAACTTTGTGAGAGGAGTCGGAAACTAATGAAATGTTTCTGATTGAACAGATTGAATTGACACTGCTGATGTTGCGGATTCAGAAGACAGTTTGACTGGAAAACCAGAAGCATAACGCTGTAAAACTAAAATAAGTAGACAAAACTGATTTATGACCAGGGTTATGTTAATACAAATATATAAACAATCGGAACTATGTTGAAAGAAATATTGCAAGAACATGTACATAAAGCAGTAAGCTCGGGGAAGTTGTGTTTAAGACCCTACAGGCTGTTCAGTAACATTTTAAATGGATGGCAGATTGGGGATTTTGAATGTTAGCATATGTTCTCTTTCTTTAGTGACATCTACATATTTTGCTGTTCAGGCACAATCAGCTTAAGGTCTATTTCCAGTTCTGTTTGTATATAACAAAGAGCCACATTCTGCAGCCCAGAGCTCATTTAATATAAATAAATAATTCATTCCAAAAGGTTCTTAATTACCTAGAAGGTGTGTTTAGTTTTACATTTCACAAACAGATTTTCTGTCAATAGATTGTGGTTCATTTGTTTTAAAATGCACAGTACCAACACAAACTATGAAAAAAAGAAAAAAGAAAAAAAAGATTTACAACAACACTAGGGATGTGAATTGTATTGCCCTTTGTTTTTTACTCAGACTTAATAAATATCTTGGTATCTCTGAATAGAGAATTGTCTTCTCTTTAAAAATATGCAAACGTTTTTAATGAGCAGTGGTACCCCAAACGTGACCCGCTTACTATCAACGCATATGACTGTTTACAGTTAGAACAGGTTTCTGTTTAAGAACAGCCATGGACAACACTACATTTAAATATTGCACCTATCTTGGCATTCACCATTTAAGAAAATCATCTTCTGGGTAAAATAGAGAAATTCTCCATCTAGTTATGCAGCATTGGTAGTAAATTAACCATATTTAGGGAACCACTGAACTTTTGACATGGACCGCTCATCAAAACCCTTAGCATATTTTTAATGAGGAGACAATCTGATATTGAGTTAGGTTATACAGCAAAAACTCCATCCCAGTAGTACTGCTTTCCTAGAAAAATGTGAACAAAATATTTAGCATTATAAATCCAGGGATACCGATATATTTACTAAGGAAAAATGGGCAATATAATCCCCACCTGTGTCTGCTAAATAAACAAATAATATACAATGCAGTGTTCTTGTCTGTGCCGTGAGCCATTAGAAGTGGATCTTTTCCAACATCAGCGATTTAAAATTGTGTAGTACCTATGAGCATGAATCATTTTCATAAAGAAAAACTGAACTTTGAGCTTTGCGTAAATGTAATTCAGTATACAACATAATCACATACTGTATGCAGCATAGACATTAGTGTTTAATTACTGTTCGGCTTCAAATTAAATTACAAGTTATATATATAGATATATATATCTATATATTATCTATAATATATATATATATATATATATATATATATATATTATAAATTTCACGGGTGTAATGTCCACATGATAGATGCTTTAAAAATCACAGTTCTTGTGTTGTGTATTGTATTTTATTTCATATGGCTTCAGTTCATTTTAATCAAACAGCGCTTGTTGTTTAATTTTCCAATAAGCTTACACATCATTTAGCTCACTATCAGAAGTAATTACCAAGGCCAATCTAAAGAACTTTGTATAAGGCTTTTGTACATAGTGCTTAACAAGCCACCTTGACATAATATATTTATGATATAGGGAAGACCGGGGATGCCTGTAACACTGAATTTCTCCAATCAGAAGCAAGCTAGAGTGCCATCACTCGGCACATGCCCAGTTCTGCCTGTGGAAGAGGAGCTGTCTGTGCCAAAGCCCTGAGATTTTATCTACAAAAATTGATTTTTGACCTAGCAGAGTAAATCTTTTCCCCAATTTTCTTTTTGTGATATATACCTGTGTTATCCAGTTTATGGATCCAGGCTTTCAGCATTCACATCCCTGATCTCTGTACTTATAATTGACGCAATTGATTGCTCTTAGTTTTGTTGTTTCTTGGTGGAACACAAGGTTTAGTAACGGCTCCCTGGGTTGGCCAGCTACTATATTTAGGCACATGAATCTTACAATGAAGGAACCAAAATGTTCATATATCACAATTGTGACTCAGAGTGACATATTCTTGCTTGATAAGGCCTATAATTTTAGGGATATTACAAAAATGTAAAAGTAGGACAACAACAAAAATTGCCTTATGTAAACATTTTTATTTTTGGATAAAAATATTCATTCTTTGGGTTAAATAAAAACAAACATATTTGCTTCATGTGAAAATTGTTCTTATTCAATAAAACTTTCAGCTCTTGAGCTAAATGAAACACGTTGTTATGTATTTAATTATTCTTCACAGAATGTTACATTTGACCCCCCCCATTACAACTGACCCTGGCCATGGACACCTTACATCAGACAACTTACATTTCAAGCGCTCTTGCTGTATATCAGCTCTTAAAACAGGATAACTATGCATTGGTAGAGGATAGGTGTAAGTTGTTTCTATCAAAGTCTGGTCAAACTAGCTCAAATCATCTGTGCATAATGGAGAGCAAGGTAAAAAATGTTACAGCTGTCCCCGGTCTCCCCTAATCTAAGTGTGTTCTTCCTTTCAGTAACTGTTATGCCAAGGCCACGCCATTTTAATTAAAAGACAGACCATCCATTTCATTAAGTATGTGTAATTTAATTAAGCATTTCAATATCCTCAAACAGCTCTAATGAGTATACATAGATGTATGTTTGTCCTAAGAATCTGGTTTATTTAGCAAACAATACTGCACTAATATTTCTATTGTAATAATCTGCAGTATTTGGATCAACAAACCTACACTAACGTGTATATGAAGTGTTTTTTTTTTTCAGATTGAGATTTTTTTCAGTAGAACTTTAATAGTTGAGTATTACATTGAAATACCTGGGTAATAATTACACATGATTTGTAGTATGTCATTATTTTATTCATGGCTATACCTTTACATTGTGTTGTGAACCAGGGCCTGCATAGGCCTATGGTATAGAAATACTAAAATAAACTTTTCTATAAGTCTTTCTCATGTCTTCCGTGTTAATTATTTCAGTATTTCTAAATTTACCACAATTGAGTGTCTTATAGTTTAGCTGCTTGAAGTAACCTAACCAAGTTTTTCACTGTCCACAAAAAAATAATTCTCCCCACTGTGTCAGCACATTGTAAGCAAAGCCCTGTTACAGAGAGATATGTTACCGAAGCTTCAGGGATTTTTTTTTTTTATAGAATTGGAGGAATTTAGATTTAAGGTAAAAGCTAATTTTAAGGTCATCTCTGTAAGCGTTGTCTAAATGATACAAATAAATCCAGCACCGCAATTGATTTTCATTATAAGTGTTTATAGTTAAAATGACTATTTGTTTTTGCGGGGCTACGCAAGAACACATTATTTAGTAGATCTGTTTTGAGGTCTGATAGGAATGGAATCATTGGTTTCAATTCACTTTTGAAGGTTGTGAATTCTGTTATGAGTAAACTGTCAACAAGGATGTGTACTGCTAATGTAGTTACATTCCTCTCACCTGAGATGCAGTTATCTAGCATTCCTGCGTGTTTCCAAGCATGTCAGGCATGACTGTAATGTGGGATATGACTTGTTTGATTTGGGCCTCAGCCTGCACATCGCCAAAGGCACACCTGAAACTTAGACGATAGTAAAATGATTGCATATTTCTAGACGCTGGCGTGTTTACTTTTAAGACTGGTACAATGGTCATTATACTTCTGTACCGATCAATCTCACCAGAACTAATAATGTTCATCTAAACGTTTCTAATGTTCTAATAAAAGTAACTTGTAATTAAAATTGTATATAGTATATTCGTTGTTTTAATGTTTGTAATATAATATTTTGTCATTGTTGTTTTCAGCTAGCCCCTTGCAAAACGCTTCGTTGAACTTGCTGTACCGGTATCTTAAGAATTCATACTGCGTGTCCCTAAAAAATAAAATAAAAACAATAATCTGATACGGTTGTTTTACATTGCTGAAAAAAGTATGCCCGTTTCAACAAGTTGCTTGAAAAGGTGCCAGTTAATTCTTGCCTTCTATCTCATGGACTCAACTCTCATAATTGGAGGTCTTTTAACATCTTTACAGTAATGCAGATCAGGGTAACCTGCCTTTCAAACTGGCGGTCTTCTCAATAGGTGCACACGTTTATGATCTGCTTTGGAAATATCTCAATATTCAGATCCAGTTACTTTGCAGTATGGTACTATAGTAGTTCAAATTGTACAGTTTAAATGATCCCAATGTATATCAATAATGAAACATGCATTATTATTATTATTATTATTATTATTATTATTATTATTATTATTATTATTATTGATATGTTCTGAGATTTATAAGCTAAATTTGCGGAAATTATCTTTGAGATAATAAACAGGTAATCTATGTAGGGTAGTAAAATGTCAGTGAAGACAGTTGCAAGACCGCAGGGAATTTTTCTCTCGGTCTAAAAGAAAACCAAAACTACTTTATCGCATTTACCAGCTATTCTTCGTCTTATGGTCAGCGGTATCTGTGACGACACGAGTGACGGTGCAACAGTTTTAAGGCGCAGCCGCAGTAGTTGGAGAGAGGATGGTGATTTCGCTGAGTTGCAGTTCCAGTGACGCTTCTAGGGAACAGCGCTAAGGAAATATACACACATTAACACGGAAGGTATAGACTACTGTACTTCTCTCCATTGATTTTAAATATACACAACACGTTATAACAAACGGAGCTCTGCTGGCTTTCAAGGAACTGGTTTCACGTTGTTGTAGGGGGTTCAGTGTTCGAGATGCTGGGATTAGGGGTAAGTTATCTGACCGCTATTTTGTGTTTGTCTACTATGCATTTGCATTTACATTTAAATTGCACGGCTCGTCTTCAGCCTTTTGTCAGACTGCTTGGTGTGTTGCTAACCGAGACCAGCTCCTCGCTGCTCACAGCTGAGACGGTAAAGTCAAACCCTGGGCCTCGGATTGTCATTTCCCATGCTAATGGACCTGATCGCAACCTAAAAACCTCGCTCTTTACATCAAGACTGACGGGATACCGGTGAGAGAAATAAATAAATAAATAATAACACAAAACATGTTGTATTTGACTTAGAAGGTATTGTAGGGTCTTAGTCTCACAGACACAAAGTTCTCAAGGCCAGTGAGCCAACGGGGGGATTAGACTGGTACAGAAACACAGGGTTGTTCGGAATATATTTATAACTGCTGTATTTTTCAAATAATGTTTTCAGCGTGGTTAAACTAGAGCCCCTTATCATCACAGGTACTCAATAAAGTACTGTTTCTTGAGCTGCAGTTGTTTTACTTGGTACTCGATCTTGCTCATTTTAATCGTCCTTCTTTTATTTTGTTGAAGCAACACAGATTGGTACGGAAACCCAGGGTTGTTCGGAATACATTTATGAACTGCTAATATATTTTCAACCAATGTTTTTTATATGGTAAGGTTAGAGATTCTAAATATTTCAGAATATGTAATTATACGAGTAGTATTATGATATACCGGTATACCACGTTGGACTGTTTAAATTGCCAGGACATGTGTATCAACATTTAGTTACAAATTATAGTTGGTTTATATTTATTTTTAGTTAATACTTGGAATACCAAGCAGCGGTTTGAATACGTACCCTTTTTCATAATGAAGCATGTTCTCTTGTATGTTCTGTTAGAGAGAGCCCTAACTAACCTGTAATGACATGTGTACAGCAGCAGTATATACAGTAGTATCTAAGGATCCGATACAGTGGATGAATTATTCTTTAAAGTTAGTGTTGACGGTTATCGGTAGGGTAGATTATCTGATCTGATGTCGTGGGCATGCATGCATTGACTGCTCGCCTATATTATGGTAAGTAATAATAAAGAGACATGGCAAACACTCTGCAACAGTTTCGCATGTCCGAAAGGTAGCGCACTTCTCGGAAGCCTACATTAATCGATAGGACAAGATAAAGGGTGATACTGAAATATCTGTAAACGTAACACTATCGATTTGTTAACGTACCTCTTGAATTACATCAATGAGTTATTACCGGCGTTATTGCTCGCTGTGATGTCTTTAGTTAACTGATTTGTACAACCCACCACATCTATTTGATAAGCTTTTTTTTTTTTTTTTTTTTTTAACCAGACATTAGATTTATTTTCAGCACAATATACTAAGGCTGATCACTGACATCAGGATTACAAGTGAATTAAGCACAACCTAATTATAGCCGATCATTTTATATAAACGTTTGCTGTAAAAATAAATAAAATAGTGTAGTGTCCCATATATATTGGTCAAGGATAGTTCCTTTTTTTCTCATCAAAATAACGCGATGTTTTATGCAATACATGCTATTGTGCTGTTTATGGTTTTTATGTAACAAAGGTGCAATTTTTTGTGCAGCTGTGAAAATTACTGTTCGAAAATCTAGGATTCAAGGCTTAGGGATTTTGGTGGTACTTGTTGAGGTCCCAACGAATGCATGTTTTATTTAGAGATATAGAGGAAACAGCGTTCAGTGTAGTTGGTGGGCTGCTGCCCCTCCAGCAGAAACTATGATTGGCAATGAAAGCAAACTGGGAATTGCCTTTTTCGTAAATCAACAATAAAACAGACAATGCAAAATATGTAAGTGCAATTGGACACGGCTGTTGGGCACTGTAGAGTTGATTACAGAAGATTTGACTTCTTTTATGGCTGAAATTGCCAAGATGTATGTATTTTTTCTGTACTTCCTGAAAGTATCATGAATTGCCTAAACCTAAAGAAGGCATCTTACTGTATGTTAATTGCTTTATCGGTTAGCAGTGTGTGTGTGTGTGTATATATATATATATATATATATATATATATATATATATATATATATATATATATATATATATATATATATAATATATATATATATATATAAATAATAAATAAATAAGTCTGTTCCAACAGAACTTCCTAATAAATTTGATCAAACTGGGCAAGGTCCACAGTCTGCAATAGTGTTGTAAAGGCTACGGAAAAATGTTACTGAATGACAACTTACAATTCAAGTCATTCATCTGTGTGTTGTCCTGTTTGTGCAATTGTTTAAGAGCGTTCCTTTCTTCTTACTGATAGATAGACGGATATGCCATCAGTGTTATGAATGCCATTTGAGTGGCTAGGTCAGTGGATGTCTTATTGAAGGAAATGGACTTGGAGCGGAGGTATTTTTTTACAAGATTGCTGAAGATTTTAGAACACAATGAGCCCTTGCTGTTGGATTGAAGGGGAACATGATTGATCAGGGATAAACTGTATGTGGAGATGATTTATTTACTGATATTGTTTTTGCATCATTTCAAGTAGTACATTATTACATTTGAGTTGCCATACAGTGTCAGTAATCTACCACTGAATGTTCTTCAGTAAGCCAGGTATGTTTCTTGCTGTTGTTTTTTTTTTGTTGTTTGTTTGTTTTGTTACACTTTGTTGGTTAAAGAAACTTCTCAGGTGTTGGACCCACTCGGCCTGCAGCCTCATGCCCAACCACCTGAGGCGTGATGTTATCCCAGCACAAAACACGCCCTGTCATGCATTACTCCATTAATATACAATACACAACAAATGACGAACAAGAAAAATACAATTATAAATAAAACCTGATCTGTTTGTTGCCACAACATTTTTTTTTTTTTTGGGGGGGGGTGGGGGGAAGAGAATCTGAAGGCTTTGCACTCTGCAATCAAGTTGTGAACATCAAAAAAGGGCTGGTTGTTGAATATATTTAAATTTTAGTTTTTGAAGTTTTGTGGGCTTGTGTTTTTTAAGATTAATTCTCGCAGTGGAATGTCCCAAAGGCAACATTAAGCTAAATTCCAATAATCGGGCCTATTCAGCGGCAGAAACAATGCAGTTGTTTTAACTGTAGTAGCGTTGTTAAAGAACAGTGTGGTATTGAGCTTCAGCAGCTGGTCGAGAGAATTAACGCCACAGACTAGGTGAACTCCAACAATACCTTTGCCCCAGCCCATGTCTGGGTCTTCAAAATGCTTCAGCAGTCAGGCATAAAGAATACTTGCTGTATTCGGAGGGGAGTTAGGATTTGATCAGGCTTACTGGTTGTACTGAATGTCTCTAGTGGGGTTGTTTCTTTACCTTCACATTTTATATCACTATATATAAATTGGTACAAATTTAAAAAGGGGAAAAAAACCCCGCTATCTTGCATTGTCAATCCTGAAATGGTATCTTGAATGATGAACTGTAATTGGAAAGCCCAATTGTAGTTAGTTTGATGGAACATCATTTGGACAAAGACATTTTGAACCACTCTCTCAGTATATGATATTGAATACATTTGTGCTAACATGAACAACTGATATCCATCTCGGAATGATGTCCTAGTTTATGACCCCAGGCAACACAGAGATTTGTTTCTACTGTACATTAATAAGGATAATGATTAAGGATATGATTATATCACAGTGGTCATGACTTTCACGGAACCCATGAATTTTGCCATTTATTTCCACTTGGCATGAAAATAGGAAATAAGCATTACCTGTCTTTTGAATTGCGACAGTGCAAACTTAAAGTGGTTAGCAAACGTCAAAAAGGTGAGTACTTGCATAGAACTACAAGTGTCAAAATGAAGTTCTAAGCAACTAGCAGAGCAATATCTCAAACCGTGTGTTAAAAGAAAACATTAAATACATTGAATAGATGTTTGTTTAGCATGCATTTTAAACATTACAATATATTACATTAATAAATATCTTTAAGTTGAAATTGTCTATTTTAGCCATGACTATGTCGTGATTTTTTACATATTTTTTTACTATGACAAAAGCATAACCTTAATAATGATCCAACAATGCAGACCACTCATGTCCTGCATTATCTATGTGTTATGACAACATTTAAAAACTTTAAAGATTGAATGGAAAGGGAATGTACATCACTTCATATTAGGGCTGTGTTTAGTCGTTTGAAGGTTTGTTTGCTAGCCAGGAATTCGAAGGTAGTTCTAAACCTTTGAGTTTGTCAGGCGGCATTCACACACTGTGTTTTGTTTTTTTTTTCTTTGAAAACTACAAAGTATATGCTAATATTAATAATTTTAATTTAAAAAACTGAGCATCGTCTGCCCCTCCACCTTTTAGTTTCTTCATTTGTCATCTCGACAGCAAAGCGTTGTACAGCGTAAACTGCATTGAAAGAAATGTCTCAGCCCCTCTGCTGTTTGGGATTTTTTTGTTAAATGCCCAAATGACCGAAAAAAAAAGTTGAATGCAAACTGTATCATGGTGGCACTAAAACAGTCTCTAGGATCATTTGACAAGCGTAAGTTCATATTATTGTTTTTAGTAGTAGTAAAATGTGACTGTGACCGGTAACCTGCTTGGAACGGTGACTTAAAGTTTTGTTTTGCCTAAGTCAGCTGCAGTTCTTTTAACTGGCTGCAATAAGGTGCTGCTGCAATGCAAGCTTACTGTATATATTGAAAGCAGCATCAATTACATGTACATAAACAATGTGTGTTTTTATTTTTATTTAAATTATAAAAAACATTGTTTACTGTTTTATATTTTATTTTTAAACTACATGTGAATATTCCATTTATATGGATTACCTGTAATATAATATAAACTAGTAGCTATGGTGACATCACCAATAAATTATGCAAATTAGCACCATCAATGGTTCAAACCTTCCTTCCGTAATGTGTTATGAACCATCAAAGATCAAAATGCTTTCTGATAAGTGAACTGGGCTACAATATTAGAAGACATTTTGCACTAAACATTGCAGTTCTGGATGCCATGGTGAAATCTGGCTTCACTTCTATTTAGCACAGCAGCCATTTCCTTTTAATTTCAAAGCTTGTTTGCCATCATTGCTTCTGTTAGCTGTCATATTTGCATAGCAATTTTTCACCTTTCATGGGACATTTCTGTGATGCTACTGAAGAAAAACTCAAGAGTAGGTCAGCTATCAGGTACTGACAGCCAGCTTCAAATGGCTACCAGGAAATGGATATGTTACTGCATAATTACAGCAAAAAATGTCTATCACAGTGTGCCTGTCTGTGTGACAATAAATATAAATGTATTTTCTATTGTACAAACCTATAATTGATCCCATAGCTACTGTAGGTATTTACAGCTGAAACGAATGTAAACTGAAAGACTAGAATGTAGTAAACAATTAAGCTGCTTTCACACTGGCATGCTGTACCTGGTCGGAACCTAGCCGGGTCAAGACCTGGTGTCTTGTGGGTCGGCTACACGATTTCACACTGCTTTTACTAAAGCAGGGTTGACCAGGGTGACAGACGCAAGTAAACAATACGCATATCAATGCCCTGGAAGCAGCTTGTTACTGATGCTTCCATCTATGCTTCTCTGGATTGAACTGTCGGCCCAAGTGTTGATTAGGGCACATGTTTCTTCATCCCTGCTGCAATCTGGCTCATTATGTGTCTCAAGCAACAACAAGATGGCTGAACAGAATAAACAAAAATGTTCCTTGCGGAAGAGAAACCTTCACGCAGGTGTAGCAGTTAGTTATTTCGTCAGCTCTTATGCACATCCTGAGGTAGGTCACTGGGACCTGGGTTAACCCGGATATGACCCAGGTACGTGGTTTCACACTACGTAGGACTGAACCTTGGTCTGGAACCCGGGTCTGGATCTGGGTAGAAGTACCAGTGTGAAAGGGGCTTTAGTCATCTTAATTGTCTTTTAGGATGCGATTGAAATGTAGTTGAGGGGCGCATCAGCTTTAAATTAGAATAATTCAATCCCAACAAATATGACCGCAAACGCATACATTTCTACAACAAATGTTAAGATATTTAGCATCAAATACTGTAATTTTTTTTCATAGTCGGTGGTCCTCTTGTGTTCATTCAAATCAATAACTGGGTGATTTTGGCTTGTTGTAAATTATGTTGATGTAAGGAAAATAATTCTTTATCGGTTACATGGGTGTGCAATTTGCATCACCCGACGCCCAGGACAACAAGATTTCTGCGAGGGACAACAATTTTTTCTGTTATACTTTGCCCGTCAGACAAGTAGTTTTTATTTATTTTTCCTTATGTTCGTTCTGTTGCTAGAAAAACACTCAGGGTATATTTATAGAGAGCCACTAAAGTTTCTGAAAACTGAATTGCTGAAGTGTTTACGTCCCTCTCCTATCACTTCTGATTGGCTAGCTGTTGAAGAAGCTGATCTTCTATTGGTTACAGAGAAACCCAGAAATGACAGCCTGAGTAATATTTAAATTTAAGGTATTCCTGGAATTTTACGTTTTTTTGTAAATTATCAAATAAGTGATACTGCTTTTAATATATGAATCTGACATTTAAATGCAGCTATCTAGTTACAAAAAAAAATTAAAACACCAGTCACCAAGGTATAAACAGATTAGAAAATAAACAGTTGTGTAATTTTATAACACTTCGTGGTCAGGCGTGTACTTCATCGTTGGGATTTTTATTTATTTATTTTTTTAACAAAATGTAAGTTTAGTGGTTAGAAGCATTTCAAGACAAACTTTCCCTGACAAAAAATGTAATGATTCTTTTTTTTTTTTTTGATTTGTGTTGCTACTCTAGTTTGCCATTTACCATATTTGCAATGTATTTGTTTTAAAATAAAATACAGACTGTAAATCTCATAGCAATGTGTTTATGTATTCATTTATGTATTTATTTTTCAGTGCGTGTAGTGCATTGAAAGAATGTTGGCCTCAGGGTATGAAATCAGGATCACCCTGCTGCCAGAGTATTCTAGGCAGCTATCATGGGACAAGATGTTAGATGTGGAAAAATAGCTGTAAAATATAAATTAAAATGCAGAGAAATCTGACACGGTTATACACGTCTTTTAAAATCTGGGGTTCAGCAGTTACAAAAATGAAAGAACAGCAAGAAAAATCAGAATTCCACAAAGCAGCAGTAATAGTTGGCAATTATTTTGTATCTGTGATGCAGCAAACCCTATACATCAGGAGTTGGATTCAGCTTGTAGAGAAAGAATGAAAAAAAAACAAACAGAAGCTATTTTTATATTTTAGTAACTCCCAAATATTGCTTATTATAATTGTACTTTTAGTATGGTACTTAAATTTACTAGCAAATGTGTCTGAAACTGCACTGAAAGGAACATTTCCTTAAAGTATGTTATACACTTGTTGAGGTGAGGTGGGGTCACAGGGAACCTTGAAGAATTTAGAGAACCAGTCAAGCTACAAGGCTCGATCTGCCTCTGTTAATCACCAATTGACTGATTGCATTCACTGTTAAATAAAACCAAAATCCTACAAGTTATATTCTACTTTTTTGTGTGTGTTTTGTGTGACGGGAGGGGGGAGGGGGAGGGGGACCCCCGTTGATAACAACTATTTAAGCATTTTTGTATCATTTTTCCATTGCACACTCCATGCAGCTACTAAATATACTGTAGGTTTAAACATACTTTATTTCCAAACATTGTAACTGTTAAAAAAAAAAAAAAAAAAAAAGTCCTTTGGTACATCACTCATGAGTATAGCTGTAAACAACCTGCTTTTGACCTCTTTGGGGCCCATGGGTTATTCAGCTTCATTTATCCAATAACTACAGTACTCTTAAGAACATTCATGGTGTATCCTCTGAATTCTCAAGCTTTCATAGAAAAATCGCAGTATATAAAACACAACTTCTGTGCTCTTGCAATGCTGCGTGTCTTGTGAACAGGGAGTGGTTCTCAAGACAGCCACAGGGGGTACAGTAGTACTAGAAATTCTTATTCCACTGTCAAGTAACAGTTTTTTTCATTACCACCACACCACTTGATTTGACAAAATAAAACAATTTTTTTTTTCCTGCAGTGTTTTGCTGAAATGGTGTTTTAAAAAAACAAACAAAACAAAAAAAACAACTTTTTTGTATTTGTGACTAGACTTTATAAAACTGTCACATATTTAGCCTACCGTATTTCTTTGAATTTAAGATGCCCTCATTTAAAATAAATATGGATTTCCAAGGATACAAGCTCAATTAAGTGTATGGAGGCAGTTTGCGGCCGTCTGCTATCACAAAGAGCATTAGTTATGTGCTGCTTCTCATTTCCAGTCATGGTTACTCGCACCTGTTTTTCTCCCTTTTTTGTGAACTGTGGTATTGCTTGGCATATCGAGAAACACTGCGGTCTGATGTTCTGTCCAAGCTGGTACTGTTTGTTAGAATTCCTCAGGAAGCTAATGACACATTTTTTGAAAATGGCTGCCTGTATGTCATGGATGATTCGAGATCGGGCAGGTTTTGGTTTGACTTTTCTTGGCAGTCAGTCACTTGCTGTTTGTGTATTTGGGCAGATGTCTTTGTCTTTTCTCGGCAATCAGTCATGTTGCTATTTGTCATGTCTTTTGTTGCCGATTTTAATACACACATCGCTATATTGTACTCTAATTAAAGATGCAGGCTATTTGAGAATCAAAAAATGATTACATTCGAAGGAGTACGATATTTAAAAGAAGGGACAACAAGACAAATGTTTAATGACTTCAGGCAAATGTCACTTAAATCTGTACACTTTAATCCCAGTAACACATACAGAACACTTTAATGTAATAATTACATTTGTAGAAGTACTACCGGTTACAGTAAAACAAACTTGCATACTGAACCTCGGTCAGTAACTAACAATCGATGATAAAGCAAATAGGAAACAACAACGTTAATGTTATACACCAGCATTTAAAAGAAATGTGCAGTATTTCAATATTTATATACCCTCAATTTGCAGTTATAGCAAGCCATTGACAATGCAAGATTATTAGGAAACTAATAACAAACCTCTAACTGTATTTTCACATGCCAGAACAATAAGTTCCTCAGATCTATCCTGTGAACTGTTCCTATAGAAAGCAGCCTATTCTCAGTTCACTTTGTAGCTTCCTGCCATGAGAGAGTACGCTAACAGTAATTGTGAAGCAGTTAGAATTGGAGACAGGCTGGTTGGGCTTAGTTTTCATGAATTTAAACTATGGTACACATTGTTTCTGATAATCTGCAGTACTACTGTATGTACCCAAGATCCAACTGAACATATTTCAAAAACAGTAAAAATGCATTAAGTGTTTTTTAAAACAAATAAATATAATTTGATGTGGCAGGCCAGAAGCTGAGGCCGGCATGATGTTTAAAAAATAAAACCTGATTGTGGCAGTTTCCTTTCATTGAGAAACTTTATAATATGTAAGCTGGATACTATAACATTAAAACAGCAAATCTAGTCTTGATTTACTGCCACAGCATAGGGATTCATGTTGGTTTAAACAACTGATGCAATTTAACATACTCTACCGTACAACCACACCTTTTCCAGTTCAGGGCACTCATTCGGTTGTGTAAGGATGCAAGGTGTGTTTCAAATAACCTTGTAGCCAAGATTATTGTACTTTATCACAGGGTGTGTAATTACGTTCAGTGTACTGGACAGAGAATTCTGTCAAAGTAATTTATTCCCTAGTAAATTGACAAGGACACCTCAAGCACTGTGAGTTTGCTATGTACAAAATAAACAAGCCTGCACTTGTGTGATTCGTTGTGTGTGAAGAGACTCTGAGGTGGAGAAACATTTTCCCCTGGCATAGAACTTTGACTGGTATTGATCTAAAGCTTGATTTGCCCGGGACTATAAATCCCCACATAAACAGGTGGTTTGGGAATTTTTACTGACATCAGTGAAATATAATCTTGTCCAAACCGTCCATTTGTTTTTATCCCAGGTAATTATCAGAGGTCCTTCTGACATTTATATATATTGAATTTTTATATATATATATTATATATATATATATATATATATATATATATATATATATATATATATATATATATATATATATATATACACACACACACACACACACACACACACACACACACAAACAGTACCAGTCAAAAGTGTGAGTACACTTGCTGGAAATTAGGTTTTCTTGATAATTGACAATGTTTTACGTCGTATACATTTCTGTAAATAGTTGAAAACAAAACATTAGGAGTATCAAAGCAATGTTCAAGAAAACTGAAAATTTTCTCTAAATCTAAATTCCTCATAACAGCCTCACAAACACAAGGCATTCGGTAACAATTTCAGCATGAAATCACCTGACATGTCTTCCCAGCTCTTCTGCAGCAATTCCCAGAGGTGTAGGGCACTTGTGGGTAGCTTTGCTTTGACTCTCCTGTCCACTTCATCCCATACAAGTTCTGTGGGATTGAGGTCTGGAGACTGGGCAGGCCAGGTCATTAGACTGAGTTGTCCTTTGCTTTCCTTCTTCGCCAGATAGTTCTTGCACAACTTTGAGGTGTGTTTTGGGTCATTATCTTGCTGAAGAATGAAGTACTACCCAACTAGCCATAATCCTGGTGGAATGGCATGCCTCTGAAGTATGCTATGATGGCCATGCTGGTTGAGCTTGCCATGGACTTGGCAAAGATCACCAACTCTGTCACCAGCAAAGCAACCCCAGACCATGGACCATGACACTGCCTCCTCCACACTTGACAGTGGGAACCACACATGCAGAACTCATGCGCTCACCCTTTCTGCATCTTACAAATACTCAGTGGTTGGACCCAAATATTTCAAATTTTGACTCGTCGGTCCATAAGACAGACTTCCACTCCTCAAATGTCCAGTTTCTGTGTTTTTTGGCCCAGGCAAGTCTTTTCCTCTTATTCTGCACTCTTAACAATGGTTTCTTTGCAGCAATTCTTCCAGTTAGGCCAGCTTCCCGCAATCTCCTCTGAACAGTTGATGTTGAAACATCTGTACTTCTAGTAGCATTTAGCTGAGCTTGTATTTGAGGGGCAGTTAATCACCGGTTTCGCAGACTTGTGACTCGAATGCACATGTTCTCCAATTCTGAGGTCACCCTTGGCCTGCATGACCTTGGCTGGTCCTCATGAGTGCCAGTTTCTTCAAATCGTTTGGTCTTGGCCACAGCAGTTACAGACACTTGCAAAGTTCTTGCGATTTGTCTTAAAGATTGACCTTCATTTCTTAAAGTAATTACAGACTGTCTTTTTTCTTTGCTTAACTGAGCGTATTTTGCCATTTTCTGCTCCCTTACATTTAGCAATGACAAACTTGTGCCTATGCTACCTATATTTATAGTAATCATGGACCCTCACCTGTTAACAATAATTGGTGACAAAAGGTTAATTAGGTAACATGCTAGTTAAGTCAGAGAACATCTAACAAAGACACTTTTATACTTAGGCCAATGTACTAACACCGTGTTATACACATTTCAGACTTTTAACTGACTTGGGCTTCAGACTGAAATCCCCTTGCTTTGGGTGACCATTTCATTGAAATTGACAAGATTTACATTTTCATTTAAAAAATAATTTTTTTAATGCAATTCACTTATCAGCTTATATAAGTACACATCTCATATAATGAAATATTTAGTGTTTATAGACAAGTTTATACAGTTAAAGGCGTAGATAATCATGAAAAACCTGGTTTCAAGCAGGTGTACTCCCCAAACTTTTGACTGGTACTGTGTGTATCTATGTCTGTAGACAGTTTTAGGCAGGTGTGAAAAAATGCTGTAAAGTAAGAATGCTTTCAAAAATAGACATGTTAATAGTTTTATATTTATCAATTAACAAAATGCAAAGTGAGTGAACAGAAAAATCTACATCAAATCAATATTTGGTGTGACCACCCTTTGCCTTCAAAACAGCATCAATTCTTCTAGGTACACTTGCACACAGTTTTTGAAGGAACTCGGCAGGTAGGTTGGCCCAAACATCTTGTAGAACTAACCACAGTTCTTCTGTGGATTTAGGCAGCCTCAGTTGCTTGTCTCTCTTCATGTAATCCCAGACAGACTCGATGTTGAGATCAGGGCTCTGTGGGGGCCATACCATCACTTCCAGGACTCCTTGTTCTTCTTTACGCTGAAGATAGTTCTTAATGACTTTCACTGTATGTTTGGGGTCGTTGTCATGCTGCAGAATAAATTTAAGCCCAATCAGATGCCTCCCTGATGGTATTACATGATGGATAAGTATCTGCCTGTACTTCTCAGCATTGAGGAGACCATTAATTCTGACCAAATTCCCAACTCCATTTGCAGAAATGCAGCCCCAAACTTGCAAGGAACCTCCACAATGCTTCACTGTTGCCTGCAGACACTCATTTGTGTACCGCAGTTCAGCCCTTCGGCAAACAAACTGCCTTCTGCTACAGCCAAATATTTCAAATTTTGACTCATCAGTCCAGAGCACCTGCTGCCATTTTTCTGCACCCCAGTTCCTGTGTTTTCGTGCATAGTTGAGTCGCTTGACCTTGCTTCCACATCGGAGGTATGGCTTTTTGGCCTCAAGTCTTCCATGAAGGCCACTTCTGACCAGACTTCTCCTAACAGTAGATGGGTATTCCAGGGTCCCACTGTTTTCTGCCAATTCTGAGCTGATGGCATTGCTGGACATCTTCTGATTGCGAAGGGAAGTAAGCATGATGTGTCTTACATCTGCTGCAGTAATTTTCCTTGGCCACTGTGTCTACGGTCCTCAGTGTTGCCTGTTTCTTTGTGCTTCTTCAAAAGAGCTTGGACAGCATATCTGGAAACCCCTGTCTGCCTTGAGATTTCTGCCTGGGAGAGACCTTATGTCTTGTTGCTGTGCTCAGTCTTGCCATGGTGTATGACTTTTGACAGTAAACTGTCTTCAGCAACCTCACCTTATTAGCTGAGTTTGGCTGTTCCTCACCCAGTTTTATTCCTCCTACACAGCTGTTTCTGTTTCAGTTAATGATTGTGTTTGAACCTACATATTGAATTGATGATCATTAGCACCTGTTTGGTATAATTGTTTAATCATACACCTGACTATATGCCTACAAAATCCCTGACTTTGTGAAAGTGTACCTAGAAGAATTGATGCTGTTTTGAAGGCAAAGGGTGGTCACACCAAATATGGATTTGATTTAGATTTTTCTTCTGTTCACTCACTTTGCTTTTTGTTAATTGATAAATATAATCTATTAAAAATATTATCTATTTTTGAAAGTATTCTTACTTTACAGCATTTTTGCACACCTGCCTAAAACTTTTTCACAGTACTATATATATATATATATATATATATATATATATATATATATATATATATATATATTAGATACTCCAGTTGACTGCACCTGTTAAGCAATTGATACCCATGCGTTCTCCATTTTTATCTGGTCTTTATAATTCAGCTCTATTGACTGCATATAATCAGGGATAAACACCGAGCACCTTCTCGACAAACAACTGGTCATCCATTTTGGCGTTGTAATAACCATAGCAACGAGGTCAGTGTTCAGACGATTTGAACTGTCAGCGACTGCAGTTTGACGACAGCGATGATCGTGCAGTCGAGCGATGTTAAGTGTATAAAAACGTACTCGCCACTGTGGCGTATAACTATGTGAAATTTACCGACGCTTGGTGGGTTGGCTGGTGTTAATTTCGAACCCTGAAAGTCCCTTTGCAAGTTCGCAGACCTCAACGTAGCATTTCATTTTTAATTTACCGACTTGTAGTACCGTAATGTCTGATGTGTGCACAGCAGGAGGAGTCAGACCCTCTGGTTTGGATAAGTCTTTATTTGAATGCAGGCTTGTTTCACTGTAGCCTGTAGTGGTTATTAGCAAACACTCTGTCATCTTTAATAATGGACTATTTTCTCATAAAATAAAGCTACATGATTAAATTAAGTACATGTGGTGTTAAAAGGTATGACTAAGAGTTTTAATTTACATTCATCATCAAACTATCATTTAGAATATCATTTTGGTTAATGTAAAATACAGATGATGAGGAAAACACTGCTAAAGTATATACGTGCCATGGAATTTGCAGAAGTCACGTCTTCCTGGAATCTTTGTGCATTCTTTTTTTTTTTTTTTCCTGAACTAAGGTACATTTCTAAGCATCTTTTGAGTGATGTGATGACAATTGGCACTAGCTTTGAAACACTTTGCCTGTTTTGGACTGGGGATGGTTTGAAATCATTGCCTATGTCATGCTGACAGAATTACAGGCTTGTTATCAATAAAACTTTTTTTATCATTTCCTGTTGCAGGTCTGTTTGAAACCTAGCAACATGGTCTCCTCACTTGCAGATGTGTTGAAGTAAGTCGGTGACTCCCAACACTAGAAAAGCTTCCTCGGACCCTTCGCCTGACACTTCATCGCGGGGAACCGGCATGGCAGGATTCAAACGGGGGTACGATGGGAAGATCGCCGGACTGTATGACCTGGATAAAACCTTGGGCCGGGGCCACTTTGCAGTTGTCAAGCTGGCCCGGCATGTGTTCACAGGGGAGAAGGTGGCAGTGAAGGTCATCGATAAGACCAAACTGGACTCTGTGGCGACCGGTCACCTGTTCCAGGAGGTGCGCTGCATGAAGCTGGTACAGCATCCCAACATCGTGAGGCTGTACGAGGTCATTGACACTCAGACCAAGCTCTATCTAATCCTGGAGCTGGGTGATGGTGGAGACATGTTCGACTACATCATGAAGCATGAGGAGGGACTCAGCGAGCAACTGGCCAAGAAATACTTTGCGCAGATTGTCCACGCCATCTCCTACTGTCACCGGCTCCATGTGGTACACAGAGATCTCAAGCCTGAGAACGTGGTCTTCTTTGAGAAACAGGGGCTGGTCAAGCTCACAGACTTTGGCTTCAGTAACAAGTTCCAGCCTGGCAAGAAGCTGACCACAAGCTGCGGCTCACTGGCTTATTCAGCACCTGAAATCCTGCTGGGGGACGAGTATGATGCTCCTGCAGTTGGTAAGTGTCACCCATGAGGTTTATTTTAAAGAAAACTGGATAGCCGCTTTACAATTTGAACCAACCGTCATTGTCATTTATTCCTTAACAACTGTTGATTTAACAGTTGTTCCCATTTATTATGCTATTATGTATTAAATAGGCTTACTTGGATATAAAACCACAAAGCTTGAAATCAGCTGCTGTAAACCCTGAAGTGAGCAATTAGTTAATAAGTGCAGTATAGCCCCAGCTTGTAAAATGCATTCCTTGGTTGGCTGAACAATGTAAATTGCAAATATAATTTCTCAAATAATTGATTGCAGCAGCAGATTACTGGTGTTGGCAACAGTAAGCAAAGAATATGAGCTGTTTACAAGATCTGTAGGACAGCCTCTTAGGGTTATAAAAGTATTGCCATGTGCATTCTGTCACAACCTGTGCAAGACCAATAGTAGGCTATTAAGACAATAACAGCATATATAAAGATCAGTCACAATATTTGAATACTTCGTATTTGAAAAAAAAGTGTTTGATCTTGTATTTATTGCATTTTTATACATAAACATCCCTTCGAAAGATTGCGTGGTTACTACAATATAATTATTCTTCTAGAATGAATGTGAAGGACTACTGTGCAATGTGAGTCTCCTGATTTCAATGTATTGTGGCTAATAATACAGTTGTCCATTCTTGAATGTTAATATGTGCCTGCTTGCATTTTGTCAGTACCTTGACACTCCTACACTCCTGTTTCTCTTAAGAATTAATATGTGGCAAAATTACAACCCTTTCACTTTTAAAACTGCTGAGTGTTACACACTGTATCACAAACTGTCTTTGCCAGCTGATCTGCAGAAGCTTGGTTCGTTGTTAAAAGGGCTGACTTATGACGAGGGTCACTTAAAGGACAAAAATCATTAAAACAGTGAAAATTGAAAGGGGAATATTCATGGCTTGCCCAGTGTGCCCTACAATATAGCAAACACACTTTTCCTATAATTGCAAAAATAATTTAGCCTAACAGAATTGTTTGGAATGGTAACCACATTTGCAGTAGTGTAGTGCTTCCTTTTATTTGAAGTGTAGAAGCTCCTGTTGTGTGACTGTGTATTGCAGACTGGGTTTGTTTTTGCACAGATGGAAAATTTGCCTTCCTATACTCAGTAGTCATGGTAACCATCCATGGCATCACCAAGGTTTCTTTAGTGTAGAAATTGTCTTGGAAAGTAAGGAAAATATCTGCAAGACTCCAGACTGCTACTAAAAGGATTTTCAATACGACTAAACATTTTGGCAGCTGTTTTTTTTTGTATTTATGAATGCACTATGACGTGGATATGTAAAGGGGAAAAAGCAATCCTGATAGAATACAAATGCCTGGAAGTACAGAGGTGCTGTATTGACACCAGCAGAATATGTTAACCCGAGTTTCATGCAGTAGTTGTGATGGTGATCAAATGTGTGTGAGTACTGTTGTCTAAAAGTGTAGCTTAAAATGAACACTTGCATTCAAGAAATTTTGATAAAATACCCTTGAGGATTGCGTGTTACAGGATCCCTAAATAACACGCATTTGTATAGTTTTTTGCATCTTCTTAAGCAGCCACATCTATCCCAGATGTAATCGATTTAGTTACATTGTTTACCGTCAGGAGTTTGAGGTTGATTTAATTGCGTAATGTCTTCTAGTTGGGGAATTTTCAAATAACTTGGACTGATAAAAATCTGATATCAAATTATTGATGTTCTATGTTTGTTTTTGTTTTTTGTTTTTTTAAACCTATACTCAATCAGTAGCATTTGGAAGTTTTGTTTCCTACTATTGGCACGGTTTAATATTTCAAATTGTTCTTAATTTTCTGTCATTAACTTTTAATTACAATGTTTGTTATGAGTGTGGGGTGTCGGTTATGAAAGCTGTGTGTTTTGTTATGAGTTTTCTTTCTCAGCACTTCATCTTGTAACTAAATCCTTTGGTGCAATTCATTAAAACATCAGAAAATCAGGTTACAGACTACAGACCATCCTATGTCATATTCTAGTTGACATGATACCGTTTGAGCCCTTTATTAAAATACATTTTAAAAATGTATACACGCACACACTCACTCGCTGCAGAAATAAAATAGCTCAATCAGACAATCCCCTCCCTCTCTGGAATTGTGGCCTTGAGAGTTAAGTTAGATCCCAAACATCACCTACTTTACATTAATTCTGGGCCAGGCAATAGGTTTTATGTATATAAACTTTACATACTGAGCTTAACTAGCTGCCATGTAATGGGTGTAGAATACAATGTTATCTATTTACACATTCAAACAATATACATTGGAATTGTAGAATAGGTTTTGTATACATCCTTCCTTCAAAATTGGAACATTTCTGCAGTTAAAAAAAATAAATAAAAAAGGCGCAAAACCGACTATAGAAAGTCAGCTAACCACAGTGAAAATACAGTTTTGCCATTATGCTCGTATTGCAAACATGGGGAACAAAACTTCTATTAATACTTTTTATGATTTTTCTACATTATCTGAATGTAAAAGAGGTGAAACTGATCAGAGTGGAAGGGAACTTTGTTTTGCAAGCTAATATCCTAACTTTAAATGCTCTGTCTGAGAAGCTTGACTGTCAAAGTGGTGAACAGTTTAAAAACTGTTGAAGTGAGTCTAATTTTCCCCAACGTTTGTTCGATCGTGTTTTAGTTTTTCATCATGTTTTGAATGACAGGAACGGTTTTGCGTAGGTACCACGAAATGCGGTTTGATGAATCCAAGAACATCTTCAAGGACATAACTCTTATACTGGCCAGTAATATCGGTCTTGACCTATTTTATTCATGCATTTAACTCTTTCAGTGGTTGCCATGTCTGTGATGGTTCCTGGATAAACATCTTTGTCATAATGCACAATACACCAGTGATTTAATAAGGTAATATGCTAAGTCTTGTATTGATGTAATAATTTTGCCTTGATCTTCATCATCCATCTGGCACTGTTGAGTCATTAACACTCTCACATGAATAACATGAGCAGAACAGAAAGGCCTACAGTAGCAGGATAAAACCCTATGGTTTATAAATCCTGCATCACTTGGGATATTTGGTGAATTTTCATTGTACCCTTTGCAGGTGTCAGAGGATACTTGAGCATCTATTCTTCTGTTTTGCTGATGTCAGATGCATGGTGATATTAATGCATTGCTGGACCTTCAGGTAAAGCTGCTCAGCGTCCTCAATATCATCTGATTCTGCTACAATTCAGTCAGCTGTGGATTTGATTGTTCCTCCGACACCATCATGAGGCTACTTTTACATAGGCGGCCTCCATGAAATTCCAGTACGCTAAGAAAGCCATGGATGAAAGGCAAGGTAGAAAGCAAGTCAAAATGCCATTTTTCTTTACTGGGTAGTGGGTCCATCACTCCAGAAATGTAAAGTTTTCACCGTCTGGAATTATTTTTATAGCCATTTCAGGATTGGTGTCATGTGTGCCCATATGGTTACTTCACAGTGACGAAGATCTGCCGACACTAAACAAAAACATTTTTTAGTCGGCTTCTCATCTCCTACATAGACCACCATAATGATACCCGATTGTGAACTGCAAGAACAACTTCTGCAGCGGAGCAATAAGGAGCCTCTTCCTTTGTTAGATTTTGGACAGTGTGATGGTATCTGTCGTGCCAGGCTTCACTCGACTTGTGTTGTCATGAGAAATAAACTTCTTGCCAATCTTCTGTTTCTCCCAAGCAGATTTTCTTCTCTTTTTGTTTAGTTTTAAAGCTGGTAATAGTCATGTGGTCTTTCTACGGTTGATGGGCTGTGTATTTCCCTAATTTGTATTTCTTGAGAGTACTATGCTTAAATTTCAGGTATTTGTTAGGCATGTTCTTAACCTGAACTTTCATCACATTATGAAAAAGAAACGTCACCTTTACATTTTTACTCACTTGGCATTCTTTCAGTTTGTCTTTCCAGCTTTATCTTTTTTCCCTCAATGCACTTTGCTTTTTCAGTGACCTTTATGGTCTTTCTTCTTTGGAAGTTTTCTCTTCTATCTGTCTTTCAAAGACTTTTTCGAGAGGTGGTGATTCATGCGTTTGGACCTGACCTGCTCCAGATACAGAGGAGGTTCCAGCACACTTATTAGCTTGATTTACAGGATGTGGTTGTGTAGATGGTGGAGTGACAGTGATTAGTTCTTTTAGTTGTTGGTCTGTTTTGTATAAAAAGCCTTTTTCCAGTTCTTTCTTCTACCTCTCTGTATCCTATCTGACACTTCACGTACTGGTATGTATTTCTTTTTACTTCTTTCCCCTTCCTTTGCTAAGAACTTTGTCACACGATCATTTTTTCTCCTTTCCCTGTATCTTTTACACTTCTCTGCATTGCTCATCTTAGCTTTCCCTTTACCTTGCATCATGTCTGTTAAAATTATTATGACAGCTTTTATATACACACAGCTCAGCCTTGCTATATACAAAGACATTGCAGTGATATCTTAACTATCAGCTCTGAGAGAAAATCTGAATCCGGAAGAGAATGTAAAACTGATTGTAACCATATGTGTGTCAATATAATGGGCTGTTAGTGTTATTAATTATTCAAAGTATACAAGTAATAAATAAATAAAAATCATTACCAACACTTGTTTTTGAAGTGTTGGTTATGAGATATTTCACTTTTGTCCATTTTCAACCAACAGGGCAGCCATTGTTTTTCAGAGGACAATGTAATAACGAGGAAAAAGTAAATTTACATTAAATACGTGTATATTTTATAAATATTTTTATTTCCATGTTTTGCTGGAGATGTTATTTATGAGCTACACAACTGTGCACGGCTGCACTAGTAAGTTAAACAGTAATATTTAAAAAATAATGAAGAGCATATTTACCTCTTGTCTACACTTCCCTCCAGAAACTCTTGACATTTCACCTTGTTTGAAAAACTTTATTGATATGTTTCTACACAAAGTCAGTGGGTGTCGGTTTTGAGATTATGTGTAGAACACTCTGGGACATACATAAACTGGTGTATAAATACAAAATGACATAGCTTTTCCATTATTTAACGTATGTTTTAGAAACAACTTGTATTCTTTCAGATTTGTATATAAAAACATAAAATTATAATTAAATGTAACATAAAAATCTAACTCTGGGACAAGTTATTGCGCAGAGTAAATTCAAATGTTACCTTTCTAAAAAGAAAATGTTTCAATAAGAAATTAAGTGTAACAGGACACCAAGTTACATAGTTAATTGACAATTCCCCAGTTACAAGATCATGAGCTGACATTTCTTAAGCCATAGTTTTTTGTTTTTTTTGTTTTTTTTTTGTTTTTTTAATTATACGCCTTCTATCTGGAGTATTCCTTTTTTAAATTTTTATTCTGCTGAATTACTATTGTAGTAAAAGGCATAAGAATATGATTAACAAATTCTTTGAAACTGCTGGTTTAGGACAAAATACCAAACAGTAGGCTTACTTCTTAAACATTTAAAGTACACGTCTTTTGATGCACATGATCAAGATAAAGTATTTGGTAATCTCTTTGAAAACACACACATTGTCTTTTCTATTCAGCAAATTTATAAATAATCCATTATAGCCTGCACTGTAAATGTTTATTGCATTACCATTTACCATCTCAGCATAATCGTGTGCCATTTAAAATGTTTATAACCTCTAAAACACAAAAGATAAAACTATAAAAATATTATCGGAGAATTTATACTTACTGTAGCAGGGAGAGATCTGTGCTGACTCTGCTGGTGTGTTCACAGTACTGCAGGAAGAGGGCAGCAGTCTTCCAACAACCGCCTGTGAGTCATGGCAGTGACACGGGGAGGTGGGAAGGTAGGTTTGTGGACTTTCCTCCTCTCTGAATGGCTGAGAGGCGCGTCTTGGCAGATTGCTAGCCCTATAAAAAAATGCTCTGCTGTTTCCTCAGCTCTGCCCACTTAGACGCGCCGAGAGTGCGGAAGCTCTGATCCAGGACCGGGAATCAGCCGAAACAAAGAGAGTTTCACAGCGAGACAGAGAGAGCGGGGAACCCTTGGGCAGACCCCGGCGTATTGTAAAAGAGCAGGCTAGTTAGCCTACAGAGTAGGACGGTGATCCGGGTCGTGCGGGTAGCGGCGACCGGGATAACGCTGCCGAGTGTAGCACCTTTTATTTGTAGTTTTATTACCGTTTTATTTTCCCTTGTTCTTTTCGCCTTCTGTTTTCATTATTATTTCTTTGAGCACCTGCGAGTGCACTTGCTGTTCGCATACCAGCTGTGGTATTTCCGTGGTGCTGTCTATCATCGTTGATAGGCAGCCCACGGTCAACAGTGCCCTCTGCCGGAAAAAGCAAGAACTGTTCTCAAATAAAACTGGGCACCTGGGTGGTGTTTTCAATTACACCTGTCTGTCTCCTAGTCAGTGAATTACCCACACCCCTTCCACACTTACCTTGAAAACTAAAGTTTATGAGCAGCACAGAGAGCTCTACATAGGCAGAATCAAGACGTCATTTAGAAACTATACTAACCTTTGAGCTGCTAAACAGAAAGGAAATATTTATGCATAGTGGTCTAGCTGTAATATATAATACCGTAAAAATCTATTCAAGACCATTGTATTCTTTTACTTTCATTTTTATTTTTGCGTTTCTGAGTCGTCCTGCGTACCCCCTATGATCCATAGAGTACCCCCAGGGGTTCACGTACCCCCGGTTGAAAAGCCCCATCTTAAGACAAAGAAGCAGGCACATCAATTTAAGGCATTACCGTAATGAAAAACAGTAAATGATTGTTTAAGAACAGTAAATGCTGAAAAAAAAACAAACACACATTTAGGGCATTAAAAATGAAATGTACTGTAGCGGGCTTGATGCGGTGTATTTCATATCATAAATAACGGCATGAACTCGCTGAACTTTAAGCTTGTTTTTAATGAAAAAATAAACGGCAACATGTAAACGTACAATAAGGCCTGTCTGTGTTACAGTACATGCTCTCAGATCAGGACTTCACTGACTAACACGGAGCATAAGAACTGCAGCATGCTATTTCCCATATTGCAACTCTACACAGTTAAAGATATGGGCCTAGACACCAAAATATCTAATGCATTAAATACATTCATCCAAAATATCTTAAATGCATTCATCAGCAGGCATTGATTAACCATTCAGCAGAATGATGCAACAAACAGGTGAGCACAAATATTAATCTTCTGTTTTTGTATCACTTTAGTGTTTTAGCAAGTTGTTGTGTTTTTAAGCAGTTTAAATATTGTACAACCACCTTGCTCCTAAAGTGGGACCAAACAATTGGCTTTGGCTCCTAAAGGAAAATGTTTGTCTCGAGCCCTGTATCTGGGTGATTTTTTATGTGTTTAGTAGTGTTGTCTGCAAAAATAATTGTGAAGTAGCCTAGTTAAATACATACAAATACAATAAATACATACAAAAGTGAGTGTCTCTGCCCTACTAATTAGAGTTTTTGTACATTCATAAAGCTAATGCAGTGCTCCCCCTTTGTAATGCCGTAGTTGGGAGCCATAGTTAAGAGACCGTGCTATTTGTGTTCCGCCTTATAACAAGTCTGCTAGTGTTAGTGTAATGGCATTATGGGGCAAATGGGAGCCATGACCGTACCGTCCTATAACCTGTTCCGCAGTATAAAGGGCTGCCTTATAAAGGGGGAGCACTGTGACAGTACTGTTGCAGTTGGCAATATGTGTGCATGTTTGGCCACCTTTTTTATTTAATTTTTTTTTTTTTTTTTTTTAGTGAAATGTCACTAAAATTCCCCATGCACTTGCAGAGCTTGTACTAGGCAGGGAAAGAGGTGAGTTGAGCAATAGAAAATTAAGGCAGGTCGATGTTAAAACGCAGGAAATATATTGCACAAAAAGTGGCATCGTAAATTTTGAAGAAAAAAATGCGGACGTACGTCTTTATTTCACCCGCTGCACCCAATTCTTTCAGCATATAGCCTTCACATTTTATATTTTTACAACCACAACTGGTACAATTGCAATAGATAGGGGCCACCCCAAATACAGAACTTACTGTATTATAGAACACTGTTTAAAAATGTGTAGTTTTTAAAACAATACATCTCTACAATTGACTGCGTGTTCATCCACTGCATCAACCTTTGTAGAGTACATCATGCACATTGGGAAAAATATATTTGTGCAACTTCATAGTAATTAGAAACTACTTACTGCTGTCACTGTGCTCTAGGTCTGCTAAACAGCTGCCTTTTTCAATTACTCAGGGCTGAGTTCTGCAAGGGCATATCTAGTCTAATGTGGATCTGTTCTGTTAACCAAGTTGCCACTTGCAATCGGCTTGGCTGCTGCTGATTCATTCATTCAGTATTGGGTTTTACACACCTACTAAAATTACATTTAATCTGTTCAAGAATATTACTTTTGGTCCAAGTCTTTCTGTATATGATCAATAGTAGAAGGCAGGGGGGTATGGGGGTCCTCGCGGCCCCCACCGAAAACAAATTGTGTTGCAGGGGTCTAAATCCTGCATATCCTGGGCCTAAATATGTACCTTAATATGATCCTATAATTCAAAGTAAGTGTATAACTTTGTTCATTTTTTATGATTTTAGGCATTGAGATTTAAAGAACAAGTAAGTACAAAATAATGTATTTATACTTGTATTTTAAAACCACAAACTTGTCGTGGCACACAGTACATTTCAAAGTAAGTAAAGTTCACATATTTAAGTAATGTTTGGTTTTGAAAAAAATTATTACACACACACACACAAAAAAAAGTGTTGATAGACAGAACCAGACACCAATGAAACAGAAATGATATTTCAGTGACAAAAACAAACAATGTTATAGTTACCTGGTTCGGTTTTGTCTCCCATAATACCAAGTGAGCCAGAAGAGAAGAATGTGAAGACATTTTTAAATTAAATACATAAGATAAGAAGCAGTATTGATTCGAAGTAAATTTGAATAGAGAAAAGGTAAGCCATCAGCTGTGTTTTTTTTTCCCCCTATTTTTTCTGTATTCCGTTTTTTCTTTAGCTTTTTATACAACCCCCCCCAACTCCCCCCCCCCCCCCCCCCCCCCTCCCCCCCCCAAAAAAATAAATAAATAAATAAATAAATAAATAAAAAATAACATCAATTTTAAGTTTCTAAAAATATTCATGGAACCATCAGTCCTTACATTTATTTTTAGTCTTCCAAGATTCTGAGTATACATACTTTCCAATGACACCGTTTCTCATTAACTACCGATTCCGAGAATACGCTATTTCGATCACTGTTGATTTTATAGTTTTCAAAAGTTTGTTTCTGTTGCATTTTCTGTACACATTAATGAGATTTCTACAGTAATTTGTATTACTAGTGGGGTTTTGGGGGTTTTTTTTGTGTCTTTTCAATTCTGTTAACTCTTGCTTGGTTAAAATAAATACAAATAACAATAAATAATGTTTTTCAACATTTACTTGAACAACGTAGCTTGGAAGTAAAATATACATAATACAGTACATAAATATCAAACTGTAGGTATATGAAATGAAAAAACATGGAAATGACTTCTCAAATGATAGAGTAATGTTGAAACGGAAAATCACTTCTGGTCTACAAATTCCATTTCTATACATAATTGGTTTTGGATGTTATTCTGGGTCAAACTCGTTCATAACTAACGTGTGATGGCTGGTTTACTGTACTTTGGATCCCCACCCCATAGTATGTGTAGAGCAAGCCACATTCTTGTGCAGCAAGTCATTTTGTAAATAACACCTGGATTACCACAGTAATTACAGGAATGACTGTTACTGAGCTAAGCTGTCAGTGTGCAGAAGGTTAGTCTAATTGTAAACTACTACATTATTTGCTAAAGGACATTCCTTTCAATTCATAAAGGTGTGTTGGCGTCAACACTTTGCATGTGTGTTCCTGATTCAGTGGGTGGGATCTGTTGGAAGGGCCTGCCACAAACATGCTTTTGTGGAATGCAAGTGTGTGGGTTGTTGCCGCCTTGTCCTGGAAGTTGCCTTCCATTGAAATACTGGTTATGGAATTTTAATAAGCACGCACAAATAATGCCTGAGGGGAAAAATCGTGGCTCTCGTGAATAGAAAGAAACTGCCTAGAAGTAGTTGCCCTGTGCATTAGTGATTCAGACAATTGATTGCATCAACGATGATGAAGGTTCAGATGACGAAGACGTGGAGTTTGGCAGTTTCAGATCAGATGATACAGACGCCACTGTCTGATTCATTATGCGTTCCTGTTGTCATGCTATAATCCATATTTTTTATTTTATTTATTTTTTATACCCTGCAGAGCTTGTAACACGGGCACCATTTCTTTATATTGAATATTTTAATGCTGTAGTGCTACTTGGGATGCTACGTTAATTTATTATTTCATGTTGTTTTCACACTGGACACTCCAATTTCTTACTTGGAGATTACGTAAAGCCCTTTATTTTGATGAGCTGAAAATCTCACGTTTTCTATATATTTTTTACATTTAGCAACATTATTCTAGCGTTTGGTGTGGTTTTTCATGATGTGCTTTTGTACCAGAGAGACTGCAGCTTTAAAGTTTTAATGTTTGCTTTGTAAAAAAGTTTGACAAAAACAGTGGACCTACTGCAGCAACTTTGAATTGTATTTCACCAGTAAATAAATATGTTAACTGCACTTCTTGATTCTGTAGCGTGACTGTGCTTTGCTTTACACCTTTTGAACTTTTAAGTATGCCTAATTTTAAACATAATTTATCTACAGTACCTAATGTTAATGATGCCTGTAATTTCCCCCTTGCCAGAGTTAAACACCCCCCCCAATTACACACACACACTTTTTGGTCAAATAATGCAACTGCAGCAGTACACTACTTTTATGACAGCAACTGTCAACTGTAAAGATATTTCATTATGCTGGGCTTTTTTTTTTTTTTTTTTTTTGTGGATAAACAATATTCTGCTGGTGTACTGCACAGTAAATGCCTACTGTATACGTTCAACTGTATTGGAGGAATATGTTGCTATGTAAGGTGGTGTGGCAATGTTCCCCCACCCCTGTGTGTATTTCTGTGTTGTATGTTGCATGTAGTGTGTTAATGTTGGTGTATAGTCATTGGTACACGGGATGTAATATGGGTTACGAGCACGATGTATATTTGTATTTAGGCATGCGGAATGCACAGCACTTCACGTGCAGGTAAAATGTAATATGTGAGCACAGGGAATTGCACTTTTATTAATTCACGTGCAGTTATATCGAGATTCAAATTGAATGATTGATTAGCAATCGAGTCTCGGTACAGCTGCATAAAAACAGCATGTTTTCACTCACTCAGGGTTGTGTGTTCGGTGAGTGGATAACGGGTGTGGAGAGGAGAGAATTAAAAACAAAGAGAAGGAAAATTAAACAATTGATTTCACTTACCGGGTTTATCTGTTAGTCCGCTGTTTCTGAGCGCAACCAAGCACTCAGCTTCACAAAACTCCATGCCTGTCTGTCCTGTGTTATTGTTCTGGGGCTGACATCACCACTCAGCCCCATTTGTAACAGGTGATTTTGATGTTTCAATGCATGTTTCTTTTGAAAATGTTTTTCCTTTCAGAATTGTGCAATGTATTTAATTAAAATTAAGTTCCTCAAATGATAATGTTTTATTCAAGCTGATGCCTCTCAGACCAGTTTCTTTATCCTGCTGGATGATTCTGGCTTCGTTTATCTTTCTTGATTTTCATGGTGTGTGTACTGTGGTTACAATATCGATACCAGTATAGAGTACGATTGTGGTATAATGCCTACAGATTTTATAACAATGTAGTCATCAATATGACTTTGAAGGGATCCAGCAGCAGTAGTCAAATATTGTTTTGAAGGCTAGTCATTTACATTTTGCAAACCTATTTTAATTTTTAAAGATTGAAACTATTTCAGTGTATTTTATTTATTTATCTTATTTACAGGTAAGTTCTCATTTCCCAAAATACCCGCGCAACACCTGAAGTATAAACTTTGTGGTTTAGTCTACTGTAGATCTTCAATTCTGACCAATTTGCTTTTTGTTGCCCAAGTGCCTCCTTGTAGCCTGTGTTGATATGGTGCATGCTATTAACCATTAGCTATTTACAGTACGCCGACTGTAAATTAAGTGTTTTGAAATGAAGGGGAAGCAGAGCCTGGAGAAAAGAATCGGGGGTAGAAAGAGACATACAGTATAATGCAGCAAATTGTGTTACCTTGGCGTGCCGGACTGCAAGAAAATGTCAAAACAGTCAGCCCTATGGTACATTACTATTTTACAGTATGTACTATACTGTATCTTATTTATTACGAGTTACAGTTACATATAAGCATACAACAAACACATAGCTTCACAATCCATATATTCACTTCACATAGCATCACAAGGCTGGTTCAAATGAGATAGTGACCTTGTGGATCTGAGTTCTATCAGTAATTTATTCCAGTCTGAGGGAGCAGCATTCCTTCCTGTCGTACTTCTCCATGTTGGTATTTTGAAATATTTAGTTATGCCAACATTTCTTAAGGAATAAACAAATTAATATAAATAAACTCCTGCAACAGACTAGTTAAATAGACCGGCAATTTATTATTCACCCCTTTTAATCTGGTTCCAGTAAAAATTCTCTATTCTCTGGTATACAAAGCGCAGTGATGTTCTAATTGAGCACACTGAAGTGTACATCTACAAATCCTGTTAAAAATGGTATCTGTTTTTGTAAGATCCCTTTACTTGCGGTCATAAGTCCCCATAATCCAGTGTTGCACTGTTCCAGGCTGTTCCCCAATGTAAAGTTCAAAAGGGCTTTGTATTAATAAACCAGTAATGCAAGGCTCATGGGATACAGTGGTTGAATGGTACAGTATGAAATCAAAATACTGTAACAATACCCCGTTGCCTTCAAGACAGTGTGACTTGTTGCTTCCTGTAAGATACAGTATTATGGAACCCCCAGAATGATGATAAAACATAACTACAGTACAAGGCCTTCTTTACAGAATGATTGCGGTATAGTATTATTAGTGCTGGGACAAATATTAGCATATTCAAATGAATATTTTTTGACATGTATTCGGTTACAAAAATCAGATGTTTGTATTCGCTATAAATGACAAAAATGCCTTGCACTTATTTACCGTCTCGCCAGAATTTGTGCGACAGTTTAAAAAAAATGGCAAGTGAAAGAGCTCTGATGTATATATATCTATATATGTATATATATATATATATATATATATATATATATATATATATTATATATTATAATATATATATATATATATATATTATATAACCAGATTATTTGTGTCATTGGGTTGGTCTATTTGTGAGTCGTGTCGTCGAGCAAATCTCATCTCGAGCAAATTTGTGTCTGTCAACACAGCAGCCTCTATTTAAAACTTTCAGAAAGCAAAAAGTAAACAAACCAGATTATGCATGTGCACCCATAGTGATCTCTATGGAAAGCCATCTGGGAAATGTGTTGTGCTGCTTTAGAGCGAGTCAGAATCTCAATGGACAGAAATGCCTCGCTTAAACAATACCCAACTTCCTGAAAATGTTGTGTAGTGATTTTTATATAGACTGTGGGTGTGTATATATATATATATATATATATAATGTTAGTTAGTTGTGACTTTATGTGGAATGTAATAAACAAGAGCCAAAAATGTGTTTTTCCCCCTTCACTTTACAATGCCATTTCCATGTTAGTTTTATATGAAGTGTTTTAAGTTAAATTTCGGTTTTTGTTTGCTTGTTCAGCTACAAACGCACAAGTAAACCTCATGTTATTACTTTATGAAAAACGTGTCCATGGCCACTGTTTACTGTGAAGAAACAGCAATGGCAAAGAATTAAAATTAAAGTGAGGTGTCAACTATGTACCATTTATTTCGGGAATAAACAAAACTGCGTTTAACTTGAACTGCTATTTGGCATCCTTTTTGTTTTGTACTTAATTCACTGGGGTAAAGTAAGTCCTACGCAACTTTACTGCTGGGATATTTTTTCTATTTTAATGTGTTACATATTGTGAGGTCTTGCTGTAAAATAAACGCGTGCACACACAGGGCCCACAGCCATGCCCCCTGCCCCTGCTGCTATGCTGTCTCTGCCTGTGTTTAATGGCTTTTATTACTTTTTGACAAACAAACGAATATCCGAACGAATATTTAAATTATGAGCGAATATCCGTACATGAAAAACATAACCATCAGTTAAGTAATTGAAATGAATTGAGCTATATACTGGAGTATCTTGTTTCTTGGGCTTGCTTGCCTGCCTCTTTATTTATGGAATCCAGTTTTATGAGTGACAAAATAACAGCTGTTTCTGTTTCCTCTAAAAACTGCATGAGAAATGTTCCATTCAATGTGCAAAATGAATCATTCTTGCAAATACTGAGTGCTGTAAATATTCCATAATTTCATCGAAAATGGGCTGCTGATAGCAAGTGACAATTTTTTTATGGCGAGTGACATAGTTTAGTTGCTACAGCAACTAAAACTATATGTAAGAAAGTTGTATGCACTGGTTAACCGGCCTTTGTGGTTAAGCGAGGGATTTGCTATGTACTGAATTTTTATCTTGCATGGTGCTCTTGTCTGGAATGGAAAATACGGATTTGTTAAACTATGCCAGTTGCAATGCAAATAGTATGCATCAACCATGATGTTTGTCAGACATTCACTGCAGATCAATGTTGTGTGTGTGTTTTTTGTGCTTCTAAAGCTAGAACTACCTTTGGGCATGACATGCAGTCAAACAGAACTGTCAATGTTTTAGTGCACAAATAATTAAACTAAGGTAGAAGATAGTAAACCGACACCAGTGTATTACTGTAGATTTTGTTGTAAAAAAAAAAAAAAAAAAAAAAAAAAAAAAAAAAAAAAAAAACAATAAACATGATTGTGGGGCATTGTAAAGCCAATTATAATCTGGTACTGTACATCTACAGTACTATAAGTTGCATTACCGTGTGTTTACCAAGAGCAGTGGGGTACTTTAGCCACTCTGCAGAATGGATTGCTTCTGTACACACAGTACAGCAGTTATAGGTGGAAAGTGGCATCTATGTTATTTGCAAGGATACATTATTCTTGTATAGTTATTGCTGCTTGCATTTCTGGCCTAGTTGTTGTTTTAGAATGGTGCTTTGCAAATGTATAAATAAACCAAGACAGGCTGATCATTACCAGATAACAGATATGAGGTGCACTACATACAGTAACCATGGTAGCTGCTCAACCACAAAGACGAAACATTTGAAAGGAGCTACAGTAGTTGCAAGTGAGCAGTAACATAGAAGTAAGCAACCCTGTGCCCAGGTAGGTTGTAAGGCACAAGGCAAAGGAAAGTATTTTCTGCCATGTCAGAAATAAGCTGTGTTTGAACAGTACAGCCACATGTCTGAGACCCAGATCGTTGGAATCCGTTTGACATTGGAGTGTTTTGTCCTATTTTTTTCACACTAGTAGTTTGGAGGTATAATCTGACTGTTCTGTGTAAGCCATGACATGATGCCCTCTCCAGCACTTGATTATGTTGACAGTTAAATCCACTGTAATAATACATTATAAACATTGGACATTTCGGAATGCACCATCCCTTTTTTTGTTCTTCTAGTTTGTTGTATCCTTCTCCTAAACAGGACCACAGTGCTGCAGAAGGAGGAATTGTAATTTTAATTCAGAAAAATATCCAATATATGTCACTGGCTGTGGCTGTCCTGCTGCTGTACAGTACCAATGGGTTGAAGTTTACCCTTGTTCTTTTACTCCTATTTGAATTACAGGCCTGCACAGTACGTGGTCCAATATTGACGTGGGCTTTAATGATTCCTGAACAGATTACGATTATAATTTGTTCTGGAGAGTTATGTACACTTGAGCAAATAATAATAATTAGCTCTTCACCTATGTGCTTTTATATAGAATTAACTGATCCAGGTCCTGTGGACTGTACTGTCGCAATATTAAGGGAGCTCTAGCATTGTGTGCAATGATGGAAGGGCTGTGTCTACTGTTGCTAAGCTACAGTAGAGCTATTAATAGTAGCTGTCCAAATGCTTGAGTCTGGTTAGAGTCAAATAATCAAAAAAGGAAGATGTTGAAAAGGCCAGGACACCAATATTATTATCTCTATTTAGATGCTACTGAAGGAAAGGTTGGTAATCATGCAGACTTGAACAGCAGTAAGTGGATCAGAACTGATCCTGTATGTATGTTACGTTACACAACTCTAAAATGAAAGAGCCATTCATTCAGGCTACAGTGAAGCATTTCTAATATTGCTAATATAAAAACAGTAAGTCCAATCTAACCTTTAGAGAATGTGAATTTAAACTCATCTATCAACAGGCTTAGTTAAAACTTCCACTTTTGCGTTGTTTTGTGTTTTAAGGCACAGTGAAAGACGGTTCTGTAAATGCGTTTGTGTCTGTGATCGCTTTTTGTATAAACCATTTAATGCCTTAGCCAGTACAGCATTCTATGTTGATTGAGTCATTCCACAGCATTTTTCTAGCTGGAATTTGCACTGTTGTATCATCTAAAATGTTGTGGATTAAACATTTTGAATTGCCTTTTAATCTTTTAATCCCAAGATTACATGTACTTGCAGTACATTTTAAATTGGAGCAACCCACTGTTTACATAATTCAGTGAAATGACCCAATTACAACATTAGGGTTTATTTTGTGCTGTACATCAGCATCTTATCTTTAGATTTGAGTCAACACAGATAACTGGGTCTGGTTGAAATATTTGTTGTTACTTTCCCTAGAAAATGCAATAAAGTCAACTAATACTGTGTCTTCCATTGTTTTTTGGTTTGCAAGACACCTTTTTTTTCTTTTCTGCATTTGCTTCTGTGTGCCATTGTATTGTTGAACCATTTAGAAACAAACGGGACTAATTAATTATTGTGGGCAAGCCATGAAATGACCCATCTGGACTCCCCCCACAAACAAATTATCCAGGCAGTAAAATGTGACACATTGGGGACGAATGGGCCATGGGAAATGCTGTTTGATCAAGGCAAATATCTTGATCATGGGTCTGTAATGATAGTAGATCAAACAAACGTTAAACTACATGTACAGTAGCTTGTGCAGCTTGAGTCGTACGATCTGGAAACTGCTGGTTCCAGCGCTAGGGACCCACAGGGAGCGCTGGATTGGCTTTTGCACCCCCGTGGAGTGGTCAGGTGCCATGTACATTTCAAATCGGTTAGAAAAACTTAGGGGTAAATTGATAAATAAATACAAATAGCATGTCTCAAGTCCTCTTTAGTCTAATTTTTTAGGATGAGGAAGGGGAGTTTGATAATGTGTTGTACAAGTAACTTTGTTCATAAATCCTTTCTTGCCTTTGTGCTGTAAAATATGCAGACGGCAGGAGAGCCGGCAAGGCTAACTGAGGACAGATGGTTCGCCAAGTGGAAAATGCATTAGGCCTGAGGTGCTGTCAGATTTCATACCTCTGTGATTATTGTTCATATGTTTTCAAATGAATATCCATGGGTTTGGTAAATTTTTTAGATTTTGTTATTTTTTTTGATTTATGGAGGAATTTTTATATAAAATTTGGTCCTTGGAATTCCAGGAATCCCAAAGAGACCAAATGATTCTGCGCAAATATCATACCAAGTAAAATTAGTAAACAAAATCTAAAAAACAGTGAATGCAATTATTGAATGTGTTAAATGCTATAGAGTGGATTTTATTATTTTTTATAACCAGATCTCATTTTGAAATCCTAGTGTCTTGCATTTAAGTCCAGTGACAGATTGACTAGGAGAATGAGTCGCACTGTTCCAAATTGCATTGCATTACTAAGGAGGTACAGGGCTTTATGTAAGGATTAAACAACACTGTGTGTTGAATCAGTAAAAATAATTAACTATTTCGAGTACCGATTTTTTAACACTAAGTTATTTGGCACTTAAAACATTTCTTCCAAATTTTGATGCTTGTTCGATTTAATCCTATTCAATTGATTGATTGTTAATTTGGTAACTGGATTTGGTTTTTACTGTTGCGCTTTGCTCAGACAGTTAAAATGTTTGTCTCTCGTGATGGGAATGTTGTGTGTTCCTCAGAGTTTGAGTTTGAAATCCCACTAATGCAGACAAAACTGTTTTGTTGCAAGTGAAGATAATGGTGAAATACTATGTTTTAGTCGGGAACGGAGAGGAAAGTTATTGATCATTTTGCTAATGACCTAGATATCGAGAAGTACTTCTGCAAAGTTTTAGTGGGCCGTAAGCTTCTTTGAATAATGGTTAGACAAAAGAAATGCAAAATCGTTTACATCTAACATCCTTTTGATGGAGTTGTACGAAGTGATGATGAAAGTGCTGTTGTTCCTGAGCCTGTCCAGAAGAAATGTGAAATACAAATTAGAAGGGAATGAATTTGTAATTATTATTTTTTTTTTTTTTTACATTTTTAATGCATATTTGTATTGCAGTCTGCACTGCCTAATTGGGATTCTGATAATCGGGATTACTGCTTAAATGGGACAGAACTCTGGGAGACGGTTCTTCCCAATACTGTTTGTCATTTAATTGGAACGTTACTTTGTTTTAATTGGGTTACAGTATTTTCAAATGAATGGAAATCACTTTTCAAAGCGAGACAGGTTCACGTAACACAGTGCCATGAGTAAGTGATTTAGCTGTGACTTGCCTAAATTGCATAAACCACATTGAACTCTTGAAGGATTTGTAGTCTCCTGCGGTTTCACAGATTGCTGTTGCAAAGAAAGTTGGCATGTCAATGCTACATTATCAATATCATAAGTGTGACTATGGTCCTTTCAAATGCCTCTCGTTTAATTTATCTCTCCCTAGGTGTCCCGATAAAGCGGAGCCGACTGTACCTTTCTAAGCATTACGTTTTAAATGTGTAATACTATAGTGAACTAATTGTTGAAATGATAGTTGCGTAATTAAATGGCATTTGCTTTTCTGTGGCATTGTTCTGACTGGTTTTGTTGATGAATCAACAGTTTTGTGTGGATTTGTAGCGCAAACTGTGAATTCCTTAATCAACAATATATCTGCCCGCACGCCCCTTCTCTTCAAAGCTACACAGCCACTTTATTTAGAAGATTAGTAGAATTAATTAATCTCAAGATAAAAGGGTGACATCACAGAAATCTTTTAAAGGAATTATCCGAATTCAGCTGTTGTATGTTTTAAAAGCAAATTAATGTATTGTTCATGGAGTATTGAGTTTCTTACATGTAAGTTTGATCATACTCACTACCTTGGAAGGTGGGGTGGGGGGGCTTTATTCAGCCATCCTCAGTCATGTATTAAATACAGTACCCCTTAAAATTTAATGGGTTATCCTCTCTTACTGTTGCAGTAATGTGGGCTGGGTTGGTTTGTATTGTAACTTTTACATAAGAATGATATGATGTATCACAGCACAGATAGCTTGCCATGTCTGTGCCTTTACTTTCAAAACGTCTGGTAATTAAGTTTCTGGAATTACGGTTGCTTTTAATACCTTCCATGTAAGAATAGAATACTGTCATTGTAAAACCATATATTCATCTGAGACCAATGTACTACACTTTTTTGTGCATTTCCTACATTGTATAATGGCATTCCTGAAAGTGCTTGGCTATTTAGCAAGGTTGTTTTAAATTACCTTTATACTTAGTTATCACTGTTTTTCCAGGCAGCTAATTCCAGGGTCTGGTGTTGTGGAAATATGCAGGCTTACTCATTATCTCCAGAAATTAAGCTGATTTATGGATTAGAATATGATTCTTCGACATTGGCCCATTTTTTGCATGAAATCTGAAATGGTAAGAAGAATTAGAGTGACAGTACAGTACATTTGTCTTGGATGCTGGAGCTTATTATTTCAAATATTTAGACAGATGCAAAGCTTTTTCCTTTTGGCTATTCATCAGATGGATGACTAGAAGTGCATGATGATTAACTACAGTTCTAAGATGAGCCTTTTTTTTTTTTTTCAGGAAGGCAGAGTTACTGCTTCAGGCTAGCTGACTTAATTCCCTTCAACTATTGGGAGTAGTGACAGGATTATCATTACATTTAGTATTGTGTTTTACCGTTGAGCTTTTGTGGAGATTCAAAATGCAAAAACAAGAATAATAATTCATTCTTTGTCAAATAGTGTTTTATTTTTCTGCTTTAAGATATGGTACCAGGAGAAATGGGGAAAGTGGCTTATGTACTCTCAGACATCCCCAGCACATTCCCAGACACACTTGCCTAACAACAATATCCACTAAAATGGCAGCTCTCTGTCTCGCTCTGCACAATCAGCACCTTCATGCCAGCTTCTCATTTACTGCAAGTCTGTTAAGGGTGTCCCAGGTTGGTTCACATGTGCTATTATAAGCAGTCAAGGAGAAAAGCAACATCATGTTCTAGACTGCATTAGAAGTGTCAAAGCTGCTCAGTGTTCTGCTTTGCTAACTAAAATTAAATTCTGTGGCATGCTGCATATTATTCTGTCAAATAAACATACATAACAACATCCATGAATATGATGTTTTTTAAATCTTAACATTTTTTTCCTGTCAAAATAAAGCGTGAAACAAAGTAAGAAGCATTGAGTATCTTAAACCTGAACCAGCCTATAAACGTTTTATATTCTTACTTAAATTAAGTACCAAAATGGGGTGGGGTCTTCAGCCCAAGTGACAATTTATTATCGATGCATTATGCTCCGTTTCATACAGTATGCAGTGTTACACATTATCTTGACTTGGTTATAGGGCTTGAAGTTATCGATTTTAAACGTGGGTTTGGTAACATTTTAAACTAATGTCAATAATGTCTCTTACATTTAAGAAAAGGGCTTTCAGAAGGCTGGCAGTGTGCAAAAATATTACAACTGACCAAACAGTTTTGTGCACCATGTAATATTATATATTATTATTCTAGACATAAATATCCAACATTAATCTGAGTACCGTGATGAATGTTTAATCGTAGGAAAATGTGTAAATAGCTTCTTTATGCTGAGATGAATTACTACAGTATGCTATAGTTATGTGATGGGCTGGGGAGAAAGAAAAAAAACATGAACTATGTCTGTACTGTGATAGATACGCAGACTGTAATGGGAATTACCGGAATCTTAATGTGGACATCCTCACTTCAACACAGTAAGTTAACATTTATGTATTCGTGAAACATACATTAAATGTATTATATAGACTGAAAATTGATCAGCTTAAGTGGTGTTCATTTTTAATAAGCGAAAGTAACCGGTTTTGCTAAATTTAATAAACGATACCCCCCCACACATAAACTGAGCCAAAAATAAAACCAGAAAAATCTGAATTTTCTGAAAATACTCTTGTTGCTTTTTTTTTTTAATAATGTTATGACATTTTTTTACTGTGCGTGGTTCACATAGCTAACAAAAATGTGGTGCTATGGGAAAAGGAAACTTGTATTAAACTACCAAGCCATCTACTGTACTTTTAAATGACTTCTCTGCAAAAATGGGTGTAGTGTTAGCTAGCGTTTCCTTGTTCTCTTGTCATTCATATGCTATAATCAGCTTTGAATCTGCCCGTATATGTCCAGAGGTGTTAGATGATTAATCAGACGTCTCTCCTTGTAAGGGTCATGGGAATGTCGTTACAAATCCCCTGGCATGAATCATTTTGGATTTGCATGCATTTTGGATCCCAGCTTCAAGGGGCAGGTGGCGATTCTTTACACACTTCACACGCAGAAGCTGTGGGAAACCTTGTGGAGGTCCGTGTCACCTACTGCAGATTCAGAGTGTCTAATGCACCAACATGTTTTATATGGAAAACAATGTTAGAAGAAAATTATTGTTTTTATTTGTTTATGTATTTATTTTTTTAGTGTAGGAAGAAACTAATATTTTAGATTACTTTTTTGGTGTAAAAAATTGACCCGTAATGTCCTTTTATTGTGTATGGATTGCTAAGAATGATATTATGGGACAAAATTGAAAAAAACAGTTCCCTTTTGACTCTGATTGTACAGCATGTTAATTTTTTGTTGGCTGTTAATAATAAATGTACAGTAATAATATTGGCTAGGTTTTAACCCACATAAAGAAAAAATAAAATGTACATTTATACCAGTTCAGGCCCTTCCTCACCACATGGGACACCTGGGTTGCACAGCCCTTCTTTTGCATGTACAGGACAGGTCTCTGTGGTGTCATCAACCACAAACTGAGGAAGCACGTCCCTAGAATTGTGTCCACTTGAGCTGAATGACTCTGCAAGAATGACTTGTTTCTACAACTTCCCTCAGAATCTAGAAAGCTACAAACTTGTTTTAAAATGAGCATTCAGTTGATATCAATATATAGCAAGAGAGGAAAGTCATTTAAACAGACAAGCATTATTGGTGCTTGCCCATTCGGAACGGTGTGGGGCAAATGGAGGTTAATGGTAGGCTGTGTAATGTTTAAATGTGCTGGCAATCCTTTTGGGACCATTTTATTTAAAGTTAAGATTTATACAATAAAATAGGTCCTTTTTAAGAATTTTCTCAACTTTTACATTTAGTTAATTTTTTTTTTTCTGGATTAGTTTGTTTGCACAATTACAACGATGGACAATATTCTGGTAAAACTGGTATGAAATTGGTATCTTAGAATTGGTGAAATGTCCACTTGGGCAGGGTTTGGCAGTACAGTATAACACTGCTGTTGGGTACTTTGTTTAACATTTTGGTGTAGGATTCATGGATTGGTGGGTGGACTGCAAATTGTATACAACATACATACATACTTTTTCTGCGACTCTGTATTTAGGCAGTTAAAAAAAAAAAAAAGAGAAACCACAAAATGATTTCTGTAATTTCTAATGGTTCTATTAAGATATAAATAAAAATAGAGATTTGGCTTAATAAAATAACAAATTATTACATAACATGCATAAAATGAAAAATAACATGCAAAAACAAATGTCTTACTTTGACAGAAGTATTTGGGCGCCCTTACATTAGTATTTTGTGTGTCCACCCTTTACTTCCTTTACAGCTTGCAGTCATTTTTTTTTTTTGTATTTTGAAACCAGTTCCTGGCATCTTTCCATTTATATTTTCGCCCATTCTTCAACACATACAGCTTTGAGTTCTGCAATCGATGTTTTTATTTCCTTTTTGCAACAGCAGCCTTCAAGTCAATCCACAACATCTCTATTGGATTCATGTCTGGGGACTGCGATGGCCAATCTATAACTGTTATCTTCCTTTTTTCAGAAATTGCTTTGTAGACTTCGCAGAATGCTTAAGGTCATTATCCTGCTGGAATACAGAAGTCCATCCAGTAAGCCTTCTAGCACTGGGTAACAAATGAGAGTACAAACTGTCTTGATATTTTGGAGCATTCATTGATCCTTCTACAAACAAAGGTTGCCAGTGCCTGTGGAAGAACAACAAACCCATACCGCCACACAGTGCGTTTCGGTAAACCTTTTTCTGGTAGTTTCTCCTTTTTCGTTTAGTTTTGCTGCTGCCATTTTGAGGTTGTTGCTGTACTCTTTAGTTTTAACCATTTTTGTTGCTTTTTTTAATCTCAGATTTCCAATTTATTTTTCAGCACTTGATGATTATGTATTTTTTTATTCTTTAATTATCATCAGGTGTTGGTTTTCAATCATGATAATTGTCAATAATGAGCAACGAATGGGTTTCATATGAAATTTGGCAGCAATTACAGCCATGAGTCTGTTTGGATTGCATAAGTATTCACCCCCTTTGCTATGACACACCTAAATAAGCTCTGGTGCAACCAATTGCCTTTAGAAGGCACATAATTAGTTGAATGGAGTCCACCTGTGTGTAATTAAGGTGTTTCAGATTATTTCAGGTTGAATACACCTGTCTCTGGGAGGTCCCAGAGTTGGTTAGTACATTTCCTAACAAAAACTACATCATGAAGATGAAGGAACATTCAAAGCAAATCCAGAATAAGGTTCTTCAAAAGCACCAATCAGGGGTAGGATAAAAGAACATTGTCAAGGCATTGAATATCCCCCGGAGCACAGTAAAGTCCATTATTAAGAAATGGAGAGAATATGGCACAACTGTGAATCTGTCTAGAACAGGCTGTCCTCAAAAACTGAGTGAGAAGGGCACTAGTTTGGGAGGCCACCAAGAGGCCTATGACAACTCTAAAGGGGAGATGGTGTGCATACGGCAACAATAGCCTGGGTGCTTCACAAAACTGGCTTTTATGGGAGAGTGGCAAAAAGAAAGCCATTGTTGAAAAAACTTGCATCAGATCTTGGCTAGAGTTTGCCATGTGGGAGGTTCTGAGACCAAGTGGAAGAAGATTCTATGGTCTGATGAGACCAAAATAGAGCTTTTTGGCCTCAATGCTAATAGCTATGTTTGGCGCAAGCCTAACACTGCACATCATCCTGAGAACACCATCCCTACCATGAAGCATGGTGGTGGCAGCATCATGCTATGGGGATGCTTCTCTGCGTCAGGGCTTGTGAAGATAGAGGGCAAAATGGATGCAGCAAAGTACAGAGAAATCCTGGAGGAAAACCTGCTGAAGTCTGCAAGAGACCTGGGACTTGGGAGAAGATTCATCTTCCAGCAGGGCAATGACCCCAAACATACAGCCAAAGCCACACTGGAGTGAGTGGCTTAAAAACAAAAAGGTCAATGTCCTGGAGTGGCCCAGTCAAAGCCTGGACCTCAATCCAATTGAGAATATGTGGAAAGAGTTGAAAATTGCTGTTCACCAAAGGTCCCCATCCAACTTGACAGAGATTGAGCAATTTTGCAAAGAAGAGTGGGCAAAAATTGCAGTGTCCAGATGTGCAAAGCTGGTAGAGACTTATCCAAATAGACTCATGGCTGTAATTGCTTCCAAAGGTGCCTCTACCAAATATTGACTCAAGGGGTTGAATACGTATGCAATCAATTATTTTCTGTAATTAATTTAGAACAATTTGTAGATTTTATTTTTCACTTTGACATTATGGACTTTTTTGTGTTGATCAGTGGCAAAAACTCCTAATTAAATCCATTTTGATTCCATGTTGTAACACAATAAAATGTGGAAAAGTCCAAGGGGGGTGAATACTTTTGAGAGCCACCATACAGAGACAGACACAGTATTTTACAAATATTTTTTTAAACAACACATCAGAATTGTTCTGTCTGACCCGCTGCACTGAGAGTGCCAAAAAAATAACAAAACCACAGGGATGGTACTAATCAGGTTTCTAACAGTAAATTGGTTTCGGGACTCAAACAGCACAGTGGGAGTATCTGTTTGGCACCAAGCCCATCTTAACATGGAAATGTTGTTTGTTATGCTAGGAATAATTGGGAAGAAGCTGCAGGTTCATCTTCTGCAAGCCTTGGAGGTGCTACAGGACACTCTGCTGCAGTATCTCTGTAGGTGGAGAGGGGAGCAGGGAGGCATTTTCAGTTATGGCAGCCCAGTCATTTTTAGGGCAACAACACAAGTAACTGGCTCATTTGTGAGAAGTCATGCATCCTGTGATGCTGTAAATTGTGACTTGTAACCTAGGTGTTGTATCATTTAGATGAAGAGGCCCGTTTTATTTGGACCTAATACTTTGTACAGTGTGTCCAACATGTTGGTGTGCAATGTAGCACATAACTTTTTTTTAGGTAGATCATTTGGCTTTCATGTACTATATCATTGGTGGTGTTTTTTATATTTAAAAAAAAAAAAAAAAGTAAATAAATAAAAGGGGAAAATTTAAAATAAAAATGCATGACAAGCTGCAGGTTCCTGCTGTATGCTCTTCTATCGATTGTTCAAGCAAACTGATGATACATTCACTCAAATTTTAATTTGTCCCATTTGCACCACTTGCCTGTTGCAGTTCTACTGTAAATTGATACTAGGAAGTTACAAAGCTGTCTGTGCTCTAATCTTCTTTTTTTTCAGATTTTAAAAGGAAAATGTCTTTTGGGTTTGATTTGTTGAAGTAATTAGTTTGCTGATTAATTGTCACAAGTGTAGCAGGGTGTAGTCCAGGGGAAACAAAGACAAATTTGCCTCCAGCAAGATTTGCATTTGCAGGTGCCATGGTTGAAGAGAGCAAACTATCTGCCGCTGTCTCTCCTGCTGTCCAGCTTTGATTTCTCAGAGTTCACAGAACCCCACCATCTCCTCTCAGTAGATGCTCCAGCTGTTCCCAGCAGGCTGTCTGATGCACTGCTGCTGCAGAGCTGAGATTGAAACTGTCCTTCTGACAGGTTCCGCGTCCTGGCGGTGTGAGATAGCAGCAAGGAATTAACTGCAGCCTGCATGAGCATTCACCAATCAGCGTGTGTGGGTGGTGGTGGTGGGTGGTGGGGGGGGTGGGGGACTGTACCTCTCCCATTCCTGTTGATCTGCAATGAAAACAGTTTCAAATAGAATTGTCTAGTAAGTAATTGTTTAACAAAAACAAATTTACTGCCTTTATCAGAACACATTGCTTAGTGTTTAACACTTGCTTGCATGTTTAGAATGGCTTCATTGTCTGTTAGTATGTTTGTAGCTGCAATTCTATTGTACAGTGAAACTGATATAACATACTGCCTTGGGACTGTAAAAACAGTATGTTATAACTCAGGTATGTAATAACCAGATACATGCACATACCCGCCAAATCAGCACAAAAATCAAAACCTAGTACAGTACTAATTGATTACCTATACAATGTTTAGTATAAAGATTTATTACAGAAGAAACAATATAAAACAATGTAACATGTAACTAGTACTGTACATTACTACACAGTAGGTAACATTCTGTATTTTAATTATTTAATACAGTAATTCTGTGTTGCCTTGGATAAAGATTGTCAGCTAAATGATTTATAAAAAAATAACAAACATGTAATTAATGTACTGAATAATACTGTAATAACAAACAAATTAAATACAGTACAGTAATAATACATTGTAGAAATAACTGATAATAAATATACAAGTCAAACTTTAACATACAATTCAGTTACAGTACAGTAATCATTGCCTGTACGCTATTTTAAGAAGTCTTTTAGGCCTGTCCACATTAGCGTTTTAGAACCGAGTTAAGGGTTCATACCCTGTTCAAAAGTGCTTAAATCGATTTGCATTGACACTAAACACGGTTCATAACCGAGTTCAACAACAGAGTTTGAAACCTACTCAGGAGGTAGTTTCAAACTCGTTTGTCGGCATAACTGGGTTAGATAAACTGGTTTAACTGTAATCTGGACGTACTGTAGTACACAAAACTTAATGTGTCCAAAACACTTTTTAAATTATCTTAGATCACCACATATTAGCAAGTTAAAGGTCCTTATTTCGACTTTTAATTAAATTAAAGAACGTCTTACCCGCCCCAGATTTTCCCTTTGTCCAAATGCCTATCTAATTTGTTTACTGTGGCGTGGGCATTTATTTTCCTCCATACGAATTATTCCTCTTTTGATAACTTAGGCACTTTCTCGTATCTACTCCGTTCTGCTCCCGTGTTCAATGAAAGTAAACAACATTTACCGGGGGGGGGGGGGGGTTGATTTGAGCTCTTTGACAACATAATTCTGACTGCTTTCGTCCCTTTAAGATTTATCCAATAATGTACAGTTTGTCCTTAAGTGAAATTGACGACCATTTAGTCCTGGCTGTGATAATCCTTTTTAGATTCAGTTTACTGGTCAGTTGTATTGGGTGGAATTGCAGTGTCATTTCTGTTGTGCAGTGTGGAGTGGAGTTGTCCTTCCTAGACCTACAGTATACAAGTCTGCAGTCACAGAATATGTCCCACAAGGGTTACAGTATCTGATTCTGCTTTATTCAAGCTGTTAGACAGAACACATTTAATATTCAATTGTAAACAGGGGCATTGGGGTACTCCAAAAAATCTACAATTACACTGCAAAATCTTCTTTTTTTTTTTTTCAAAAGACATTTCAAAGGCTACTGAGGCTAAAGGTAAAATGCATTTAAAAGCTATTCCAGTTAGTGTGGAGCACTATGAAGTACATTACTGTACTCCATGTTTAATCTCCAGCATCAATCCTTGGAAACAGATGAGCTGAGGTGTACAGCAGGAGTTAACATAATGTAGAATGGAGTAGACTTTGCCGCAGTACCGAAGGCAGAGCGAAATGTCTGAAGAAAACAGCAGTCGGAAGTAATTGGTAGGTTTATTTTTGCTCTTAGACTGAAACCCAGCATGAGCTATTTTATGTGCTGAAATAGCTGTTTGATTTAAACTTCTGTACACAGGCGGATGTGGGGACAGCTTGTAAACCTGCTGTTAACATCAGCAGGAGGGGCAATGACATGACGACAGTCGATGATATGAACCTTGATGTCAAACAGAGTTTACAAAAGTGTTCATAAGCTTTGTGAAGACACCACTGTGTTTTTTTGTGTAAAGACCTACGATTGGGACATGTCAGGCTGATACAGTAGTATAACATTGCTCCTCCTGTTGTCTCTAAAACAATTTCACAGTACATTAGCCCAAAAGCCAGACCCTTTGCAAAGTTTTTTTTGTTTGTTTGTTTATTTAAACTGAGCTCTCTAACAGAAGCTAAATTAATTTGGTGAGCTGTACATTCCCTTAAAGTTTACCACAGTAAAAGTATAGCGTAATAAAGCGTAAAGTGTAATAAAGCATACTGTATTGTAGGTGAGCATTGTAAAACCCCAAAATATGATAATAGCAACATGTATAGCGATGGCAAAAGAATAGGAAAATTGTAACATTACGGTGCAAATTTACTGGTCAAGGGTTGTTACTTTGTTTTTGTACATTATGTATTGCAGTGCAATTTCAGAATGTTAGTTGATTTTTTTTCATTGCATGATTTGGGCTCTTGATTATGTGTTTGTTTGTGTGTGTGTTCTGTAAATGTAAACTTTAGTTTACTACAGTTAATATTCATGTGTACAAGTATTTGCAACTGTGGAAGTATGTGTGTGTATGTACAGTATCCAGAGCAAGAAGAGGGGTAATTTAAATAAACTGACTGGAAATTCTCTGGGGGAAGTGTAGCTAAATACTACAAAGTAATTCTTCCCAGAAGCTATTGTGCTACAGCAGATCACCTTTCAGTAGACATTTAACATTTTTGTACATAAATGGAAGCAAAATTTATGTAACAGATTGCTTGGTGTCAAAACTGATCTGTACAATTTTCTGCACTGTTCCAGTGTAGACAAACAAGGCTGACATCTCCTTTTGGCATAAGGATGAGTTAGCTTCTTTAGTGCGTCTCTCCAAGCTATTTGCCTGTAGCTTGACAATTCTTATCCAATTTCTGTTGGAGTATGTGTCTGGATATAATTGCAATTTTAAGTGCAAAATTTGTTTTGGTATTACAGTAATTAACCTTACCATAGTTCTATCTACAGTAAGCCTGATCTGATCACTCTTTCTAACATGCTGTAGAGTATCTTTGTTTTCACTTTTTTTGACATAAATGCATGTAAACTTGGGGGAAGAGTGACTTGTTCAGAGTTTTATTTACATTTAGTATGCAGCCCTTTAAAGAAGGTCTTGTGAACCTTGTTGCATGCTTGCTCTTGCACTGCTTGAGGCAGCCATTATGAGAAAGACTTGTCTGTGTTGAACTTCAGAGCTTTGCGTCATTAACTTCCAGTTGTATAGGTAAACTACAAAGACAGTGTTGTAGAAAGTACAGTTTTTTCTTCTATATTTTGTAGTTAGTTAAATGGGAATGGTTAGGTTGGTTCTACACAAAGGTGGTACAGTACAGGTGCTTATGTTTGTACTTTTTCTTTTTTGCAGATATTTGGAGCTTGGGAGTAATTCTTTTCATGTTGGTTTGCGGACAGCCACCTTTTCAGGAAGCCAACGACAGCGAGACTCTCACCATGATTATGGACTGCAAATACACCGTGCCAACGCACGTCTCACAAGACTGCAAAGAGTAAGTGCCATGGATCTCTCTTTTGGACAGATATTGATTAAAATTAGAGAAAAAAATAACATTTCTTTTTCATAACCATTCCAGCTGCTCAAGAAGTAAATATAACACTAGACAAGATGCATAGTATGATTCATATTAAAGCAACCAAAACAAAATTTTAGCGCAAAGACTACTTTTAATACAGACTACATACAATACTAATATGCTTCCCCCATCTCACTTTCTCCAAATCAGAGTTTATATGGTGCAATGAAGCAGCTTTTTCTGTAAACTTGTTTCATGAGTGCAAACTTCAACGAAGCTCAACAAAAATACTATACACACAGGAAGATATTGTAATACAGTTAAAATGTAAACATGTATGGTGTAATTGCCACATTTGTAATCCTAGAAATGCTGAATTTTTGTAATTTTTCAGCCTACGATTAATATTGTGCAATTTTATAGTACCTTCTACAAATGTCTGTCTTTGCTTCCAGATGGAAAATTGTGCATCCAACAATCAATACTGAGGAAATTAAGTCATACAATCCATAGCTGCCACTGCTGTAAATCCTAATCATTCATCAGGATATTTATTTGCAGTTGGTTGTCATATTTTATACTGAGCAGACACAGCTTTTAAAAAGGAGCCAACGCTAATAGTCAACCAAGAAGTGCATCACAAATATTCACCACAAAGGATCTCCTTCCATATAATAGGAACTGCCTCTAAGCCCAAGGAGTCACCCAGATGGGTTAAATAACAGAACATTAGAGACTTGGAGATAAGAACAGACCCAAGAGGAGGAAAGGAAACATTCTTTCACTGTGTAGAAGTCTATTTTTAGATCAACAGAGAAGAGCTGGAAGTCATCAGTCAAAAATATAAATATTTATATCCAGTTAGTCTGTGTTACCCTTTGAAATTGGAAAAGCTTGGATGTAGTGTCACATTTACATTTTATTATTTTTTTTTTTTTTTTAGAATATTACATTTAACAAAATACAAATAAAATAAAGGAGTACACCAGACTTTTAACACATGAATGAATGACAGATGCACAGCAAGCATACGCCTTGAGCTATTTGTATTGATTCAGCATAAAAAAAAGAATTCAAGCTTTTAGCATGAGATCTGATGGCATGCTTCTACAGGCTGTCACTATGCAGGTACGGGGCTTAGTATCCTCATTATGCAGGATCTCTTAAGTAAACTGCGTATACCCTGCCAAAGTCCTGTTATTTAAATGTCCAGAATTACATTTTCAGGTTTTATTAAACGGTCATTGACTAGCCAGGTTTTCTTGTGAATGTTCCCCTTCCCACTAACAAAATGTAAAGTAAGAGTTAATATGTATTTTTTTTGGGGGGGGGGGGGCTCTAAATGGGAAGCTGGATGACAAAACCTTTTCTTGACAAGCGTTCTCTGCACTATGTGAGCTCATACAGGGTACAACATAAGTAGTACATGTTGACAGCAAGATGAACACATTTTAGCCCCCTGTTGTGGTAAACATTTTGTTTCACAAAGACTGACTCATAAATATCAACGTGGTTCAGTTAAATTTCAAATCTTTAAGTCTGCATCCAAACAGAGGTGTGTAATGTGCAGTATGTGATAATGGGAATGCTGTGTAGCATCTACCCTTTGATTTTGGGGTTCTCTTAAATGGCTTCTTTTGTAGACAATGCAAAGCAGTGTAATGTGACATTCTGTTGGCAAGATTGAAATGTGTCCAATTTCACTTAAAATAGTTTCATTGTTTTGATATTTTCCTTTTATAAAATGCTAAAAAAATATTTTTTTAAAATATATATTTTTGTGTGTGTGTGTGTATATATATATATATATATATATATATATATATATATATATATATATATATATATATATATATATATATTATATATATATATTTTTTTTTAATTAAAATTGATTTAGCCATCAGAATATGCTTTTTATGAGAATTAAGTGAATATTTTAATTTCATGCTGTGGAAATTTAGGGCCTATCAGATCCTATAGTTTTCCCATTATATTACGGTTATTACTAAATTACCATTCCAGCTTAACAGTTTATCATATGTTATGAATGGTACTAGAAGAAACAGTAGAACCTTTCAAATGATTTGGCATTTTGGTAGATAAAAACAAAACTGTGACGACTTCTTTATTTGATTTATTTTTCACTTTAGTTTTGAGTGGTGTCTTATGCTAGTGTTTAATTACTGTACATGCAAATTAAATTGACCTTAACCTGCACATTACGTTTAGGGATTTGGTGGAATCATTCATTATGCATGTACATGTTTGAGAGGACTTTGAATGTAAAGCCTGTCCAGTGAGATGAACTGTTACTAAAAGGAATATATTTTACAGATCTGTGTTTTCTTTTTTACTGAATGCTACTGTAAATACCCCACTGATCAAAGGTCACAACTGAGTCCGGCAACCTACTGCACACATTATGATTGCACTTGAGGATGGCGTCTTGCAGCCTTTTCATATAGCAAAGGAACAAACGCAATTTGTATGCCCATGCAACTAGAGACCACTTTAATTAAAACAAGCTGTTAAAACTATGCTGATGGCTGCCTTGCTTGCTGTCCTGACTGTAGTGAGGTATGGATACAAAACCCTTTTGAGGCTAACATGTACAGTATGCAGTAGTTGTCACAAGCTTGAGAATGCAGTGTTTTAGAGAAATTCAGAATTTCAAATGTGACTAGAACTGTAATTGCCAGGAGCAAAGCTGTCGTATTCATTCAAATTTAAGACGCAGCCCAGATTTACCACCCTCAATTTGAGGAAAAAATAAATCTTCAAATAAATATGCATTTACAACGATACAACCTCAGTTACACTGTTATATTGTACAAAACTTACACGAAACAGTGTTGTAGATTAACCACTGAGTTAGTTTATTGTGCTGTGTACTGTATAATACTTCAGATGGTGACTCTGTTGTATGCATACCACTTACAGCATCATGCATCCCGGCAACAGCAAGCACGATATCACGCAACGTATAACCCAGCAACGACAACAGCATTGACAGCTTTGCATACACAAGAGTCAGAACCTTGGCATGTCGAAAAATACAGGGGTCTGATCAGCATTTCCGATCTGTCCAAGCTGGTGCTGTTTGTTAGAAATGATGACATTTGTAAAAGTTTCTCTTGGTATTCCTCAGGAAGCTAATACGCTGCTTTGAAAATGGCTGACTGTATAACATGGATGATTTGAGATCAGGTAGTAATGTTTTGGTTAGCCTGTCTCAGCAGTAAGTCACGTTGCTGCTTGTGTATTCGGGCAGGCATCCGTTGTCTATTCTCGGCAGTCAGTCATGTTGCTATTTGTGTGCTTATGTAGTCCCGTCTTTTGTTGGGGATTTTTAGTACATGCATCACTATACTGTACTCGAATTTAAGTGAGTCTTAAATTCAAAGGAATATGGTAGTTGCACTGTGGACCATTTTCCTGGAAAAGGACTGGCCTACTAATGTAAAAGCATGAAGTTGGAAAAATAATTAACTAATGGAAAATCCTTTTGGTGATATTTTTCTTGAAAATCTAGGCACTTTGTAAGAGGTACAAGCTTAGTCAGATCCTTTTTTATATATTAAAAAAGAAAAAATGGTGAAAGTACCATAAACGAGTTATTTTTTTTACTTTGTGATGAAAGTTAGCATACAATACACCAATATTGTGTTTAATACAAGTAAACTGATTTACAGAATATTTGGTTGTTTTGTGTTTTTAGGTTTTTTGTTTTTTTTTAATTCAAAAAAAAAAAAGTGACCAATTATAATTTCTTTATTTTCCCCCCAACTTGGAATGTCCAATTATGTTTTTTCTCCTCACTGCAGCAAGTCCCCACACAGCATAGACGTTATGAGGGCGTGTGAGCATCCTCCGATCTCACAAGCCTAAAGCCAGAATAGCTTTTATGCCAAACAATTCAGAGCAGAGGTGGACGGGGCTACTCATCCCAGAGAATAGAGGCAAGCACTGCCTCTTATCTGCTCTGAATGTGTCTGTGTGTCTGGCCAGTCGGGTTCGCTGTTGCGTGATGAGGAGAACCATTTCTGGCAGGTTTCCCTTCCCCCACCCTGGGAGCGTCGGAGCCAACGTTACGCCACTCTCAGGGTCCCCAGCAAAGTTCGGTCTCTTTGCGTAGCCTGTATACGAGCTGGCACCGTCTAAGCTGTGTGACTGCATGAGCCACTCAGGGCCCCAGTTGTGTTGTGTTTTGTCAAACAAAGAAGTGTTGACAGTATAAATTGGATATAAACATTGAATGAATACCTGTATCTATTGTAAACAGCATGTGTTTGTTGTAAAAATGCATCAAATTCTCATCTGACTTTGCTATGCAACTCCATTATGGTAATGCAATTTCCAGCTGTGGAACGCTCGCAGGAGGTTTAAAATGGGTTTACTGTCATCACTGTGCTTCATAATAAAACTAAACAGACAGGTTTAATCTTGCACTTTTGTTCTTGGATTCAGTTCAGGCTAACTTGCCTTTTTAAGATGCTCCTAAGAAGCTCATAATATTATGGTAGGCAGAAAATTTGATGTAGTAAAAACAAACAGTGGTCCCCAAGAGAGTTGGGTTGGGGGAGGTATTGTACTCCTTCCGAAACAGAAATCTGGGAAGGAATTTAATCTTTAAATAGTTTAGCTTGCAGCATCATAATCTGTCGCAGGATTTATGTGGGAATTCTGAAGTTTAAATGTTTGACTGGGCAGTGAAGGACTTGGGTTTTAGTAAATTACTGGGGATGTTGTCAAAGAACAGAGGTTATTTAAAGTGTTACCGTATTAACACCTTATTCTCTCCTGGCACTGATTTTAATGAGGTAGGATGTAGTCATAAAAGCTACTCCAGCAGTGCATGCTTCAATGCTGCAGGAACACACTCTGGCCTGGCTGATGCAAGAAACTTGGTTAGCTTTATTCTTTTCAGTGAAAGTGCAGGGTACTCAAACTTGTATCGATGCCATCTGACTTTATCAGCAATCATGCGAGAGATACAGCTGCTGAAAGTATAGGTCATGGTTTTTTATTTATTTTGTTTTTGTTAGGTACCTATTATGACATCACCGACTTCATAGACAGGTCTGAGAGCTCCCGCTCTGTTGAGTAGATTTCGTTGGTTACCTATATGTTTCGGAGGATAAAACAGATGAGTCAACAGGAGTGGGAAGAACTCTTAAAGCCTGTAGTTTATAAGAATTGATGTTGAGTCAGGTGGAGTTGTTAGGGTGGATAAAGCTGGCAGTACTTTGTGAATTTGAACAAGGAGGAAGACGATACTAAAAAGCAGACTCAAGCTAAAAATGGCTTACTGAAGTTATAGTACATATCTTTAACAGAATATATCCTACATATTTATGTCAATGGGGGACTTGAACCGCTAACCTGTGAAACACTTGAAGTCCATTTCCTTTATTTCTGATAATATGGGTAATTTCCAGCTCTACAAAATTTCATTGTGCAACACAGTATTGGGTTAAATTGGAGTTTGGTCTTCTTAGTTGTAAGTATTTTTGAAGGTTCTGTTTAAACACTGAAGGGATTGAAACAAAATAAAATACAAAAGTATTGACTGGCATTTTTCAACGTGTTGTTCACTGGGATTTGTTACAGTAATAATAGAGATCTAGCAAATTGCATACATTTTAAATGCAACAAGTTTGTTCATTTATAAGCTGTGTTCCTCACAGTACATCTACAGCTTGTTCACAGAAGCTAAGGGTTTTGTTAATTTTAGTCTTTGTATTGCTGACAGTGGCTAGTAAGCATGACAAGATTCAGCTTTGTTTATAATAATTCACTTGGTAAATCAGCACCTACATCATTAAACAAAGCAAGTCACATTCTGTTAATGTGAGGCTTTTTTTAATGATGCACGCTGGCACTTGGATTGATGGAGCTACTCAGCCAAATATATAAAGGAGGTATGTCCCAGTGTACACTAACTGCTCGTACCAGCAGGGAAACGTGTTGGTTCATTAACTTTACCCAGCAGTGTTTGAATCCAATATGACTGTGGGGTAGGGGATCTTTGCTAATTTTCATAGTGTTCTTTTCATCTCTTGGCAGTTTAATTAACCGGATGTTGCAGAGAGACCCAAAAAGGAGAGCCTCCTTAGAAGAAATAGAGAACCATGCTTGGCTCCAGGGAGTGGACCCCTCTCCAGCAACCAAATACAACATCCCCCTTGTCTCCTACAAGAACCTCTCTGAGGAGGAGCACAATGGGATTATCCAGCGCATGGTGCTGGGAGACATCGCTGATCGTGACACCATTGTTGAGTAAGTCATGGTTTGGGAGAAATATTTATTAACGGAAGTTATTCGGAAATTGTGCTATTTCACTATATTAACCTGTCAGTCACACTTAGTATGGCAATGTTGGAAATACACTTGGAATGCAAAACTGTAAAATTAAACATAGGAAATTACAATCATAACACCTCTTTGCATGCCCCCTTCATTTAGATAATAGAAAATAAACACCCAGGCCCTGTTGCATAGTTGTATACATACAAAATGTTTACATTATTTTTGTTAAAGGCAAATGCATAACCCCCATTTACAGCTAATTCCTGTTTGGCATATGCTGCCACTGTTAAAACTTCTCATATTGGCAGGCACAAGCACAGAACCTACATATTAAGGTTGTGATAAGTCATGTATCCCCTGTCATCACCTAAGAGGTATAATTGAGTGGAAAATGATGTCTGCATGGAAAATACATTGCCCTTCTTTCTTATAGCCACAAGCCATTTGTCAGGAGCACGTTTCAGATAATGTGGAGGGGTGGAGAACGTGCAGAAACCTTGTTGTTCCGACGTCAATTTTGCCTAGAAAAGTCTGATTGGTTTCACTTGTTTTCTTCCTTAGGGCTTTGGAAACTAACAAGTACAATCACATCACCGCCACTTACTTTCTACTTGCCGAGAGGATTCTGAGAGAGAAGCAAGAGAAAGAAATCCAAACCCGCTCTGCCAGCCCCAGTAGTATCAAAGCGCAGTTCAGGTAAAAGTCAGTATTATTTTTGAACATTCTGCATCTGAAATGCAGGAGCGTCCCGATTTCTGTGGTTGGAATAAAATATTGGTAAATATTAAAGGCATCACTGGGTTAATGTATTTATTTAATTTGAAAACAAAACAAAAAAATACATGTTGTTTACTTGGAAATTCCACATTCTGTTGTGGGCAGTCGACTCGAAAAACGACAAAGCATCAGGCGGCCTAATGTAACACAAACTTAACAAAATAAAGGGGGGCAATCACCACAACGGATGGTTCAAGCTAAGAGGTGTCCCATAGATAAATTCCCCGTAGTCTTTTTAAAAAATAAAAATTCAAAAGGGAAGCTTGGTGTGAACAGCAGGGTGAAAACTGTAGTTTTTCAGCATTCCATTCCACATTGTAGTGGTTTCATAGCTGCCTCGGCAGGAGAGAATTCTAGAAAAGTTCACAGCAGGTTTTGTACAGAAGAGCCTGGAGGGTCAATTGCTGATTTTTAGTCTTGTCTGTCTCTTGTTTCTGAAATTCACAGACATGCAGTCCCTCTGAAATAAGTTTTGTTATTCTTGAAACATATGATTTTAATAGTAAGTGATGTGCAGTGTTACAGTATTTCACTTTGTACAGACATGTTTAACCCTTCCCTGCTGAAATGAATGCAGACTCTTCAACTCTTCAAAATGAAATTCACCCAATCCAGCATTGCATTGGTTTAATTCTTACTCTATTAGGACCCATTCTCAATTAAGACCATTGTACTCTGTCCCATTGGTCATTTTAATAGAGGAATTCCTTTGTACCTGTAAAAACAGATTTAAATGAGGCCAGACTGTATGATGGCAACTGTAGCTGCTTTATTTGAATTTATCGTGGTTTAATTGGTGTTAAAAATTATTTAATCGTTGACCAGGACATCATCAGGATGGTAGTTTTAGTACTGTCCTTACAACTAAATAAATACATGTTGATTTCTCGTATTTAAAAATGATTTAAAATGGAGAATATTTGCTAGGAGCTTTGCATTGCTCCCCATAGTTAATGTACAAATGGGGCATAGCGTTTCAGCCCATCTTTTAAAACAATCTTTATCCTCCCCTTTCTCATTTTACTGCGTTACATAATTGGTAGCACATAATTATTCTTTTTCTCTACTTCAGCAAGATTCTAACATGGATGGTGTCGTTTGTTGTAAATAGTAATCTCTATATAGTACATACCCTTCCATCATTTTAGTTGACACATTTAATCTTAAGAACTCATATAGTACTTTTATGGGAGACTTCCTTGTGTAACACCAAACTCAAGTAAATGGTGGTCTTTCAGTTGCAGTTTTTGTTTTCCTTTTTTCAACTTAAATATTTGAATTAAAAATTTAATTATTAGGGATGCACGGAATCCAAGTTTTGGGGATTTGGCCGAATACAGAATCCATCTCAAAAGATTCGGCCAAATACCGAATCTACATAAACTATCAAGAAAACTGAAGGAAACTGTTGAATGAAAATCAGACTGACAGCTACTAACAAGGGATGCGCACAATCTATAGTTTTGAGCCTTTTAGTTTATAGTATTTTTATTACCGAATGGAAGTGTAGTCCCTGAATAAGATTTCAGTTTGAAACTTACACAATTTACCGCTAGCCCTCTGCTTCCCCCACAATAAAAATGTCAAAATACAAAACTGTTTACTTTACCGTTACAAGAGAGGAGAGCACCATCGTTGCCATAGTCAGTGGTGTACTCGAGCCTGAACGCTCCGGAAAAACGTTCCTGTACTTTTTTTTTCCTATAGGCAGAATGTTGACTTAAGAATTAACTAAGAACATTTACCATTTTTTTTTATGAAAATGCTTATATAGAGCCAGTCTGCTGTAATTTCTTTGGCTAGGCATCAATGAAGCGATATATACTTTGTCTTTCCATTGAATAAGCACTAGGAACAAATAAATTGGTGTCCGGTTTCCTACATACCAGTTTTGATGGTACGTTCAGTCTCCTGAAAAGCGTGTATTTTAAATCTCCCGCACAGTTATGATTCAGTCGTCCTTGTGATGCACTGAAGGGAACACTAGTACTTCTACTACAAACTACAGTACTATAAGAAGGGTAACACTTTTTTTTTTTTTTTTTAACGCTGACGACGACAGCTGACAGCAGAAATGCATGCTATGATTGTGGCCATAAACACGAGTTTAAAGCTGTTTTGTACATCTGTCATAGACCCGGGGATTGGCGTGAACGACTGCCCTTGCCCTTGGTATATATTACAAAACCATTTATAATTGCTACACATTTATTTAAAATAAAAAACACTGGTAGGTAAAGTTAATCACAACTTGTAATAGAACCGATGTTTATTTTAAATTTTTCAGCTAATATTCAGCATGTAGTGTACAATTAAATTGTTCAAAACTGTCGGCAAATAGTCTTTAAAAATACATTTAAAAAAAAAAATGTACTGATACAGTTCTTAAATTGGTAACGAATAAAAATACGGAGCATCAGTATGATTCGTAATTGTATTGGATGCAGGGCTCCAGAAAAAAAAGGGGGGGAGACGTGATGTACTACAGCCTGATTGAAGTTATGCACGGAGATGACATAATAGAAAAGAATAGAAAACAAAACATACGTGATAAAAATAGCTAAAACAAATTTAACCAAACCAGCAAAGACAACATTAACCCACTAGATGCTTTCAAAACAAGCCAAATTTGGCTGGAATAACGGCACACTCAGCGCTGGGGGAGTAATCTCAATATACAAATAAAATTGAATTCCAATCATTTCTGTTAGAAAAATCTATATTTTAATTGGCATGCCAGTACTTTAAGATTTAGGACTAAACCACTGACCATAACCCACTATTTTCTTTAATGACGTTTCAGCCTGTGTCACCTGATCTGAAACTGAGAGCTATGAGGAAAACATTACCGTGATGAGTGACCGGAATAAAACCCACGTTGATTTAAGTGCACAGTGTGTGTAACACATATCAAATAAGCTATGTAATAGTTTAAAAAATATTTTAATAAAATACAGAAGTTTCCATACGGTTCAACTTGGAGTTGAGAGCTGCAACAGAGTTCATCAAACGTGTTCTTGTTGTTAAATTCTGTAAAACAGTTACGTTCAATACCGGATTCGGATGTCTTTTATTTATTTCGAGAACTGCACACATTGGAGGGACATATTAAAATGGATGTACGGATGTAGTATTCGGCCAAATCCGAACCCTGCTCAAAAAGTAGGTATTCGGGCCGAATCCGAAACAGAATCCTGGATTTGGTGCTTCGCTAATATTATTTATAGGTTCTAGAAATAGATCATATTGGGATTCAAAAGGGTGTGTAAATAAAAGGTATTCTTTCAAGCTTTCTTTTGTTTTTTGGCTCAAATACACAAGCAATTAAGCTGTAGAGTCTGACTAAATTGATTTGGATAAAAGCAGCACAAACAGACTAAAGAGACGGCTATTGTACCAGAAAATGTTCCGCTCTAATGGAAGCTGAAGGTGAATTCAGTCAGAAGTGCCATTAGGATTGTCTGTTTGTACAGAGCTGATGGAATGGGACTCAGCTGTTGACTTCTCAACAGAGAAGCCCAGTCTGAAATTATTTAGAAGGATAGCATTATTGCCTCAATTTAAACAAACAAAGAAAATCATTTTTTCTGTTGGTGAGCTGACAGATGACAGATTTTCACAGCTGCTTTTAATTGGGCCTACCTGCAGTAACTAACTGTAAACTAATCCAATATGTCATTAATCTGTACTAAACAGCAACATTTTACTATTGTAGCTTCTGTTCTGTAAAAGCAAATATGTAACAAAAACATTAAATGATTGAGTTGATCATCTTCTATTTTTTTTTTTTTTTTAATTCTCGCACACAGGCAATCCTGGCCAACAAAGATCGATATCCACCAAGATCTTGAGGACAGCCTGGCAGCTTCTTCCATCTCTCACTCAAGTATCCCACAGTCGCCAGCCCGTAGTGCTGAGAATCTGCTCAACGGACACCGTAGCAAAACACTGCTGGAACTGGGGAGACGGGAAGAGGTGGCACAGTCCTCGCTGTTGTCCTTGGTCTCCGCAGGCACCTCCTCCGTGCTGTCCTCCCTAACCACCACCACCTCCTTGAAACCCGCTGCGGCCGCTGCAGCCACCAACAAGGGTCGCACATGTCTTTTCCGGGTGGAGGAGGATGAGGAAGAGGAGGAGGAAGAGCAGCAACTGGCCCAGCTCCCCACCCAGGTGGTCCTACGGCGCAAGCCCTCCATCACCAACCGGCTGACATCCCGCAAGAGCGCTCCAGTCCTCAACCAGATCTTCGAGGAGGAGGGCGAGTCTGATGACGACTTCGAAATGGACGAAAGCCTGCCGCCCAAGTTGAGCCGCCTCAAGATGAACGTTGCCTCACCTGGCACCGTCCACAAGCGCTACCATCGCCGGAAAAGCCAGGGCCGCGGTTCGAGCTGCAGCAGCTCCGAGACCAGTGATGATGACTCGGAGAACCACCGCCGCCGACTGGACAAAGAAACCGGCTTTGCTTATTCTTGGAACCGGCGGGATAGCAGCGAGGGACCGCCTGGCAACCCGGGAGGGAACGGTGGTGGGGGAGGAGGAGGAAGTGGACAGAGCAAACCCCCTGGGGAGGGCAACCCAGGGCCAGATAGGGGCAGCCCACCTGGAGGAGGTGGTGGAGGTGGGGGCAGCAAAGGTGGGGATGGCAGCCCTTCTAGCAGCCCCAGTGGCGGCAGTACAAACAACACTTCAGGTTCCACCCGCAGCTGCTCACATTCCTCCCCTTCGCACAAGACTGCTGGTGAGCTAGTGGAGAGCCTGAAGCTCATGAGTCTCTGTCTGAGCTCCCAGTTTCATGTTGGTGGTAATAGTGGCCTTGCGGGCAGCAAGTACATCATAGACCCTCAGAACAACCTGACCTTCCCCAGCGTAAAGGTGCAGGAGAAGTCCACCTGGAAGATGTGCATCGGCTCCAACGGCAGCCTGGACAAGACCTTGTCACCTACTAGCACAGCCATACGTGTCGGCCTGGGTGGCCCTAAGTCTTATCCCGGCCAAACGACTGCCATCATCAATGAACTGGAACTGGCTAAGAAGAACAACATGAACTTGAAGAACAATGTCCTGCAGCTACCTCTCTGTGAAAAGACCATCTCTGTGAACATTCAGCGGAACCCTAAGGACGGCCTGCTTTGTACCTCAAGTCAAACCAGCTGCTGTCAAGTGATATGATGATGGATGTCTTACCACCTACAACCATCTCTGTAGCATACTCTTACTTGACAGTACCACTCTTTCAGTTCAGAACTGTGAATAACCTCTCTGTAAACATCCCTTTTTATTTTTGTCTTAAGCTTTTATACAGGCTTCAAGAGTTATTTATTGTGTATCGAGTAGATCGACAATGCATGAAGAGGTGCATGCTGCTAGTGTTTTTTTTTTTGTTTTGTTTTCTCACCTCTAAGGACCTCCCCGCCCCTCCCCATTTTTTTTTTAAGCTTATAGTTTAGTTGTAGGGTTCCCCAAACAAAGGGATAGAATTAAAACATTTTATTAAAAATTAAAGTTTTGTAGTTGAAATAAAAAGGAAAAAAAAAAAAATTGGCACTTGACAGCTTTATGAACAAGCTTAGCACGTGTTAATTGGGAACTGATCAGCCCCTGCTTTGTGGAATGTATGTGATAAGCGCTATTAGGATGGAGAACCAAAGCAATAAAGTGAGACCTTGACAAGCCTTTGAGAGGGCTTCTGATATTCCAAGGCTTTCGCAAGTCAGAGATGCAATGAAAGTTAATATAGTAATCTTAATATTGATTTGATCTCCACACAGTCTTAAATTTGCCATTTGTGCAATTCACCAATAGAATTAAAGGAAAAAAAATAATGCCTATGTGGTAAGAGCTGAAATATTGCATTTTACCATGACAGACGAGACTAATCGTGCTGTTACTTGAAATTGCACACAGACAATCTTTGTAAAAAACATGATCTAAATTAGTTAGATTTTTAGTTGCTGATGAAATAAGGATATATTAATTACATTTTCTTACTAGTAGTCCTTGTTCTTGTACCGAATTCCTCTATAACCCAATTCGCACATACTTGACAGTTTCAGTAAGCGCATTTTTCGTCCATATCAGTGGTTAAAATTATTTTTTTTTTTATCTGCAGTGGATCTTTGCTACATAACTAGAGCTCTATGTGTGGTGAAATAATAATATATTATAACAACATTTAAACAAACTGGCTAGGCTATAGCTTGACCTGTAATGTAAATCATTACACAATAAGATATTGCATACAGTGATCAATCTGTACACCAAAAAATGAGAAAATAAAAAGCATAGCTCAGTACTGTAATTGTTTTTAATGGTGATGCAATATTGTAGAAGCACTTCTACTGTGGTTGTGCAGACATGCTAAGCAATCCCCTTATATATTAATCATGTCTATTTTTATTTATTTTTTCAATTCTATTTTAATTTAATTTTAATTCTGTGGGAAACCAGTTGCAGTATTAGAGAATTGTCTCAGATGCACTGTTTTGAATGAGAGGGCAGTAGCAGGAGTCAGTGTTACAGATTTAAAGTGAAGTAAAGGTGAGAAAGACAGCAGAGGTTACCAACAGCCACTGCCAATCACTGACTACTCCTGTTTGGATATCTAAAGTTTTAGTTTCCTTGATATCAGCCCAAGCCAGTGCTGTAAAAATATATAGGCTCAGTACACTGTCACAGTCCTCTTTGTCAAATGAGTATTGAGTCGATAAGCTGCAATGAACAGACTTGGTAGAAAGACACTGATGACAGAACCATCCTTCCGATAAAATGTTTGCATTTCAGTGCCTACATCGGAAACCTACACTACAGGAAGGGTTGATAAGCTATGAGTAGGAGGGTGTTCCCACTTGTTCTGTTTTTCCATTTTCACACTCTCCAGCTGTAAAACTCCATCTTCTGTCAGTCGAGGCCTGCATACGTTTATTTTAACTGGATCTGTATAATCTGTATAATGTATCTTGCAGCACTTTGTGTAGGAAAAAGATTCAAATGTGGATTTGTGAGGTATAGTTTCAGCAACAGCTGAATATTGCCTTCTGCAACTGTCTACTAGTGTGTACTGTGCCAGAATGTTACTTTGAAAGTGTGCCAATGGGACATGGACATGGTTTCAGGGAGCCTTCAGCTACTGTAAACCTACTTCACCCAGCTGGAGTGCTTCCAATGTGAGAAATGGTTTGGTTTCAACAAATCCAAGACAATTTGGGAAGGACACAGCAAAAATATTTTTAAATGTTATTCTCAGTATGCAGTTCTTGAGACTTGGTATAATCAATGATAACTCAAGATCCCATTTAGTACGAAATGCTGTGATTTAAACCCATTACCTGGGGTTTTCATTTTTCAAAATTAATTTTTGTCTCTTTCCAGTATTGGTTTCTAAAGTAAATTGCACCTCAGTTATTTTTTTAACACACTATTTCTTAGACTCGTTTTAAAATAAGAGTTTTAATATGTAGATTATAGTCTTTTTATTTTAATAACAAAGTTAATTAATTTGTTTTCAGAGGTCTGCTGAAATAATGGTTTTATCGTGGATTGGAGGGAGTGAGTTTGTTTGTTTGTTTAAGAGCCAAAAAGTAGCATGTTTCTCAAGGCAACAATATGGCTATAGTGGTGCTATCATTTTGATTTAATCCAGAGCTCAGTTCAGTGCACAAGTTCAAGCTTCGAGTTAACTTGAATAGCGTGCTGTGGACGGTGCAGACCATTCTGTGATGGCTAGTGTTTGGCAGTGTTCAATAGCCGTATAAAAGATAATTAAAATAATGGGCTGCTCGCAATTCTTGACCGTTACTTAATATTAATACTTAAGAAAAATAAGGATATTGTTATATTAAAAGGGCATTGGCAATAATCTATATGTTGCAGCTATCTGTAAATATATATTTTTGTTGGTTTATATTTTTAAAATGTACAGCCTTGGAATGGCACCTTTTTGGGGAGGGGAGGGATCATCCTTTTTGTGTGTGTGTGTGTGTGTTATATATATATATATATATATATATATATATATATATATATATATATATATATATATATATATATATTATATATATATATACCAAGGTCTGTATGTACATATATATATATGGTTAATTATCTTGTGTCGTCACAACTGGTATACCATATGGTCGCATTAGCTCGTAATAAGCCTTATTCACTTAAGTGAGTGTTACAACAATGTTGGACTGACACAGAATGGGTGTCTTATCCATTTGTACACAAAATACACATGTTTTATGTTAATATTTTATTATTTAGGTACAAGAAAGGGAGAGGATAACCACTATAATATATATATAATATATATATATATATATATAGATATATATATATATATATATATATATATAATTAATTATTGGACCAAATAATGTACTGGCTTAAATACAATGCCAATGTGTTATTCTGTACCTAAAATCTGTCTTCAAAGTTACATATAGCTATGGTCGAAATTAAATGTTGTGGAAAAATGTTTTTAAAACTGCGCTTATTTTGTCCATATTATGTTGCCATCAGAGTGACTGTCTCAGTATTTACATCTTTGCTGTTGTGGATTGCTCAGAAGTCAAGGCAATGTCAAGCTGCATTTTAAGGATGCAAGTTGGCTTTTGCCTGCAGCATTCTATATTAACTGAGAGACCATTGTATTTCTGCAGGTGACACATTTATTTTCAACAGTATGAGAAAATGTGTATGACATCGAAATGGATTGGAATCTGTGGTGGCTCATTGAGGCCATAAAGGGGAAAAAAAAAAACATTTAGTTGTTGGGGGTTTTTTGGGGGGGGTTTCTGTCCTCAACGAGCTGTAGTAGGAATCGGCATATATCTTAACTGTAAAAAAAATCATGCATGTTGCATAAATAGATGATGCTCCGTACTGTATTTTTTCCACGAAATGAGGATGGCCAAATAACCAACCTCTAATGAAGTGTTTATAGTTTAAAAGTTTGCATGATGACTTGCTGATCAAAAAATCTTGATCAGCATACCTTTTATTTTTATTTTTTTACAGTTCTTTTCACATACCGCATAAGCACTAGTCTTTGACCATCTAATGTTAGTTCAGGTAAGAAAGTCAAGGCTATTGCTAATCAGGGACTGTGAAAGCAGCTACTCTATTTTCAATGTGGCATTTTAACTAAGTAATAACGACTTTCAAATGGTTACTTCTATTGTTTTTTTTTTTATATGCTACAAATACATGTTTTAATTAGGAAGAATGTGTTTCATTTTATTTTAGGAAATTCTATCCTGCTTCCATCAGGTTTTTTAGATTTTCCTTTATCATTATTCAGGAAATAACAGTAATTGCACTTGCTTGCCTAGCATCATTTACACCTGTGAGTTTTATGAAAATCTTCTGGCTGTTGCTACTGTAGACGTGTTCATCTCTGCTCTGCTCTCCACATCAAGTGTTGAAAGCATCGTCCACCCTCACATTGTGGATATCTTCAAAAAACATTGCCTGGTTGCACACAAATACTGTATGCATACCCAATGACATGGCTGTGAGTTATGGAGTATAGCTGTGGCCCAAGGTACGATCAGACATGGAAAGATGCAGCATTCTAGTCCAAGCGGATGGGGTTTGCATAGCTGCCAGACGCAGCTGATAAAACATCATCTCATCCTGGACAACACTTAGCTTTTCTATGCAAGTAGAGATGGTATTAAACGCAGAAGTGTGTGGTCTGGAAATATAAAATTTCAAAAGGTTACACTGTTGGTCACAGCATATAAGTGTTAACAATAAATAATGATAATGTCAATGTAATAAAATGCTATAAATTTCAAGCATGTTGTCCAGTCCAAACACCATGTTTCCCCTTGGCTAGGTTCCTTTGGTTTGAGCTACGCTCGTGGTGATTAAACACATTGTAGCTTTTGAAGTAATAGTCAATTCATACTGTGGGATATCTGGTAGATATTTGTGCTGTAAATCTTTTTTTTTTTTTTTCTTCAGTTGATTGCTTTAGAGTTTTGCAGGGATGTTGACAAAAACGAAACTACGTCCAACTTGATTTACACTGCTTATCATCCTAATTTTAGCTTTGAATTTAAGATGAGTATTCTTTCCAAACACCAAATGAGCATGGTGACACTGGTCATGCACCCCCATACAGGGTTGTCCCTCCAGGGCGGGTTTGAGACTTGCTTATGGTGCTGCATATGAGAAAAAAGCTTCCTCAGTCTTGAAACACTCTTACTTTAAATTACCAGCCATCTATAGTAAGGAAAACTAATAGATTTTGTAAATTTAAGTAAATTATTTCCCTCTCTGTACTTTGTTTGTATGTGCAGACAAATCCATTTTGGGGGTTAATTTAAAAAATAAAAAATTAATATATTTTTTAAAATCTTAATTACATTCAGCAAAGTACACTTAATACCAAAAAATGCAGCACTTTAAAGTTTTTACAATATAAATGCATTTACAGAAACAAATGTCTTTGTCCTGGTCTTTTTAAAACAGTTTTTGCCTACTGTCACAGACGGCTGGAGTGAGCGACGCCAGACCAGAAACAGGAACCGGGAAATAAACAGAGAGGTGGAGTTGGTACCGATTGGTACCGCTAAGCATTTAATAATTTAAACAAGCAGAAAATAAAAGGTTGCAAAGACAAATAAAACACAGGACATGGCACTCGTAGCCAAAACAAAAAGACAAACAAAACGGACTACACAGACAAAACACGGTGAACTGATATTTTAACTATTACTTTGATTATTACCTCCATCTCCAATCCCGTTCTCCACTCACCGAACACACAACCCCGGGTGAGTGAAAACATGCAGCTTTTATGCAGCTGTACCGAGTCTCGATTGCTAATCAATCATTCAATTGGAGTCTCGATACAACTGCACGTGAATTTATAAAAGTACATTTCCCCATGCCTACATATTTTACTTGCACGTGAAGTGCTGTGCAATCCTCGTGCCTAAATACAAAACATACATTTTAAACACTTGTGCTCGCAACCCATATTTATATCGTGTGGATTTTATACATAAACGCCGACATTTGACACACTTATAAACATAAAGGGGCGGGACACTCTGCCACAGTACATACTGTATGCAGTCTGTCATTTACAGATTTCAGAATCTGAACAGACTTTTCCACAAGAAGCATTCCTGCTTCTTGCAGTGCCCTGGGGCATGACCACTAAAAGCCCTATCCATGGCAATGTAAAGCCTTATAGCAAAATCTGAAAATCAATTTGACAACCAATGCAGATTTTTTGAATGCAGCAGTTGCCAGAACATTGTGAAGATTGTGGAGTTAAAAAGGACGAGGGAAGACCTACAAAGAGATTTGAACTGACAGCTTTTGTCTTGGGGGGGGGGGGGGGGGAAACTTGACAAATGTTGGATATTTCTACATATCTGACAGTTTTGTGGTTATAGATTGGGTGGATCACATTTTTTGTTGATTTTTAATCCTTAAATGCATTCTTCACACTTCATTTTCAGTCCCTTTTGGCCTGCACAGGGCAAGCATCTCTTTTTTAGAGGGAAAACGTCATTATACTTATCAGTAGGAAACATTGCATACTACACAGTCGATGAAAATAAAGAGCAATCCATGTGAGCATGTTCCATCCAGCTGTCTCTTTCTGTAGCCAGGGTATGAATTGAAGGCTCCAGCTGCATGGAAACCCACTAATCTAGTTCAAGTTTAATAAGGATTCTCTATGACAGGGGAAGAAAGAACTAAATGGCTAGTGCCAGTGAATTTGTTGGAAGAGCAACCCTCTACGAGAATATATTGTTTACCACACAGTTGCAGAAGACGCAGCTGTCACAGATGGGTCAGCTAATCGGGGATTGTTTTAAGTGTTTTAAAATCTGCTTTGTCTGGTGTCATTAGCTAACGGAAGGGGGTGTATTTGCTGTGACATTCAGTTGAAAGTGAGACTAATTGGGAAGCTATCTTTGGTGTCCAAATGTGCTGAAGGATCATCTGGTCTTTTTTGGGTGATTTTTACTTTTATTTAAAAAAAAAACAAAAAAACAGGAGTTAAGTTTGTAGCTGAATAAATGGACAAACTCTGTTATGGTAATTGCATAATTTACCTGCTTTCATAACATCTTTAAACTATGTTATCACACAGATTAAGTGTAGGTTATTCTTTATACCTGTACGCTATAAGTTATTGAAAATAAAGGATACTCTTTGAGGATAGACTTAGCTACAATGGATTGGTGACAATAAGCTCTGAATGTTGCCTTTGTTCTGCCTCTCCACTCAAAATGTTTGATCCTCTCGGTGGGATCTCGGCATCTATTCAGCAACCTCAGGTATGTGAATCTGAATGAGTGGAGCTGGTGGCTATATGCAAGTAATGGAGCTCTGGGAGAACTAGCCCTGCGTCCAATTTATACAGGTCTTTGAAGATAAATACCATGTGCTCTTTAAATCCAACCTGCATGCGCTAAATGGCATCAGGATGCTTTCCCGCAAATTTAATAAGGAGTTGTCTAGAGAGACTTCAAGGAGTTCCTTCTAGGTCTCGGTACAGACTGAACCTGTAGTAAATCCTTGATATACTTAAAATCTTTACCAGACATATGGTCTCTTTAGTTGCATATATTCCGTGTGCAATGTCTCCCTACCCCATATCCAGTATATTCTTACACTTTTAGCAATACAATAATACAATGCTATAGTACACATCTGTTTTCCCACTTCAGTAATGGGCCTAGTAAGTTAACGCTATAATTCTTCTAGTTACGTGGCACATACTACTGAACATATTATTATTATTAATTTTATTTATTTTTTTTTTTTTTGTCAACAGCATTGAAATTGATGTATCATACTAGGTTAGTTATTTTAGCACTGCTTGGTTGGTATTTGGAAGTGCAGACACCCATGCATTGTCATGTATCCTTAGGAATAACATTGTTGCTATATGCAGAAGAAATAGGACTGGTTTCTACTTTTGAGATTGTTGCACGGCAGCTTTGGTCATTGGTCAGTACTCATCAGTCGCCACTATTGTGAAAGGTACTGTCGTAGTGAAATTATCATTTTATCACAGGACAAATTGCATCACACCCGGTTTAAATCGGCCTTTAATTGTTAAAAGTTTTTAAAAAGTCTTTGGAATCTCTTCAGAAACACATGTATTTGCGATCTATTAATCTGCACTGTAAATGCTTACCATACTATTTACTAACCATCTCTGCATAATTGTCCAGCACCCGCGTAATAAAAAAAAGGATTGCGCTCACAGATCTGTGTCATTTTTTCTTCAAGCCTGCTGCAATCATGGATGCAGTGACCTTGAAGGTTAACCTTTTGTGGTCTTATGTGGGACCAGGTCCACAAAAGCCTAAGCAAAAGGCTGCCCTGTGCGTTACCATTCGGAACCCAGTAACGATTAGCTAGTGTGAAAAAAATGGAAGGAAATGTTCACTTCTATGCCTGTGTTGTAAGGGTCAATGAGAAGCCACCCTTAGCACTAGTTCCAAAACCAGGGTTTTGGGGATCCACAGCCTAAGTATGTAGAACATAGTGAAGATGTGGGGAGTAGCCCACACCACTGCATGGCATATGTCCTTGACAGATGCGCCCTGGAATAAAGCCCACAAAGTTGACATGCCCTCTGTGGAATGGGCAGTGAGCTTTTGAAGTTGCTCATAGGCAGCCCTGACTGTCTGCTGTCCACTTGGACAGCCACTGCTTAGACAGGACTTGACCGGGGGACTTCATCCCATAGCAGACAAAAAATTGTTGAGACTGCCTCCAAATTTTCACCCTGCCAACATAGTACGCCAGGGCCCAAACTGGGCAGAGCATATTGAGCTGTCGCTCTCTGTCAGCCTGTAAAGGTGGATAGAAAGCCTCCAGTTCCACAGACTGGTTGACATGGAACGCCAAGATAGTCTTTGGCAAAAAGGCAGGATTGGTACAGAGTGTTACCTTTGTCCTGGCCTCTGTAAAAAAAAAAAAAAAAAAAAAAAAAAATGAAGCAGGCTGTCGCTATAGAGAATGCCTACATCTCAGTCACCCGCTGTGCAGAGGTAATAGCAAGCAAGAAAGACGCATTTAAATGATACACATTTTAGCTCGGCTGAATGCAGGGGCTCAAATGGTGGCTTCATGAGTGCATTAAGCACAACATTTAGCCTCCAGTGAGGAACAAAGTCCTTCATAAGCAGTCAAAGCCATCAAGGCCCTTTCAAAAACTGCCCTGCAAGTGTACTGCTGGGGAGACACAGTTAATCTTAACTTAGAAAGCTGAAATAGCTGCCAGATAGATCTTTTAATGTAGAGGTTGATTTCCCCTCGTCAAACAGGTCCTGCAAAAATTGCAGTATTACTTCCATGGGACAAGTTGTGGGGTTGAACCCATGAGGCAGACACCACGTCTGAAAGACCCACCACTTGTACCCGTACTGGGAACTTGTAGACGCTGCTCTAGCATGTAGGTTGTGTGACATTAATACGATAATTCTTGGTTGTAAATCTCCCTCCTGACCTTTTGAGGGTGCTAAGCCGTGAGAACAGAGTTCCTTGGACAGGCTGGCCTGACAGTTCTTTCCCAGGGTTCAAGGGAAGTCGGCCAGCTAGGAAGAGGGTGAGACTCTTGCAATAACGAATTCACCCAGAAGGGAAACGACGTGGCAGCCGCAGAATGGAGAGGCTGTTGCACTCGTTAGTAAAGGGGTAAAGAATCGTAATCTGTTCCTTCGCTTTGGTTTGTGTAAATAAACTGAGAAGGACTGTGTGAGACCTTGCTCCATAGTAAAAAAAAAAAAAAAAAAAAAAAAAAAAAAAAAAAGTACCATGAGTGTTTTGTCTTGTAATGGTCTTGTCTTGCACATTACCAGACAGCTAACACAGTTCCGGAGCTGATGCCAAGGACCAGCACTAAGCCGGAATGGCACTTCACCAATAGTCACTAAATAAACTGTATCGCCCACCACGGGCACTACTGGACACACCCAGGACTGGTGACCGTGTATGTATTATTGCGGGTCAGATACGTGTTTATTAGTTGGGACTGCAATCCTGTTATTGTTTATCCCGTGCAATACACATTGTTGTGTATTGCCGGGGGATTATTGTTTAGGTCACCAGACCTGGAATATAAAATAAAGATTCATTGTTCCAAACTGGATTACAAGGCTCTGTCTGTTTAAGGCTCTGTCTGCATCACTCCTGCATTTGTTTCCAATCAGCTGCTTTGCCACAGGTGTCAATAACCCTACCCTATTGGACAGACACAGGAGGCTTAAATGTAGCCATTCAGGGGCCAGCTCCAGAGGTGCCGTAAGTCCCCCATGCCTGACTGAGCAAGTCGCAGCGTGTACACTGTCTCCATGGCTGGCCAATCAAGCTCTGCATCAGGATTGAAAACCAGTCTACTGGGCCAATATAGGGCTACTAGGAGCACCTTGGCCCGGTCCTGCCTGATTTTCGCAACACAGCGGGAGCAAGGCAAGCAGTGGGAAGGTGTAGAACAGATGTCTCTGCCACTGGTGTACTAAGGCATCTATTCCCAGCGTTTCCCCGTCTCCTATTATGTACAACCAAAGGGGATGTTGGTTTTATTCCTGGTAGGCAAAGAGGTGTCTGGTTTCCTGAAACTCTCTCAGATGAGGCTGACCACCTTGAGGTGAAGCCTCCACTGAGCTGCTCCCCAGTTCGTCACCCCGGACAGATGCACTGCCCGCAGTGAAAGGAGGTTCTCGTGTGCCCAGAACAAAAGCTTGCGTGCCACACGATGGAGATCGGGTGACCTGAGGCTGCCCTGGTGGTTGATGTAAGCCACCAAGCCACCACTCCCTTGAATCTCCTGCAAAAAATTTTCCAAGGCTAGACTGAGGAGACCTTGCCATGGGAGGTTCCCAGACACCTTGTGCACCCCTGCCATTTGACACCACGCCCCAGCTCAGGCTGGACGCGTCTGTGATGATGACCTCCCTTCTGGTGACACTTCCCAGCGCTATGGCTAGGCATAGGTGGGCCAGCTGTTTCCACCAAGAGTGCCTTCAGACAGTGGTGGGCAATTGTCAATAGGCGGTTGTGGTTCAATATGGACTGAAAAACCCTGCTGTAGAACCAGGCCGGCAGAAGGGTCTGGGAAGCTGTTGCCATCATGTCCAGAAGTTTTTGGGACATTATTACTGTGAGCACTCTGTTGTGCTGAAAAAGCTTCAAACAGTCGGGTATTCTGTACACATGGAGCTAGGGAGATCTGTGAGCGCAGACCTTTTTATTCCTTGGGAGTGGGGACACGACTCCGTCACAGGCTCAAAGGGCAGCTTTGGTATACAATATTCAGGATTTGGGTCTTTAGGAGGTAAATACCCATTCGGCAATGGCTACGTTTCGTTCTTGAAAGGGAACATTAATATCAAGATTATGATAACTAACATGATTGATCATTTTTATGTTGACTTTAATAAAAAGTTAAAGGGACTCATAACTCTGTGTTTTTGTCCTTTTTGTTTTTCTTTTGCAAGTAAGAAATGTATCAATTTTTGACTTGAATATACTGGTTATCTGGATGTACGCTTAGCAAAGATTGTAAACAAATTCAACCAGTTGCTATTGCTGTTACTAAAATGCAACCGTGCCTAAATAAAACAAACTTCAAAGTAGCACAATTACTAAACTGCAAAGCAACAGAGTGCTCTCCATCGGCAGATTCACCAGACACCTGCTTCACCAACTCTAATATCTGAGTGGAAATCTGCTCAATTAAAATCACTCAGATGGATGTTAATTTTGAAAATATACTATACTAACCTTGGGAGCTGCTAAACTTTTTTTTAATATTTATGAAGTGGTTTAGAGATTAATATATAATAGTTAATAATATAATAGTTTAGTGATTTAATATATAATAGTTGACAACCTTAGATAATATATTTTAAAAAAAAGCAATTCAAGATCACAAAATAAAAATTCTTGCAGTGTAAACATTTTTAACCAGCGCGCAATTTTATGTCTTATTTTGCGTTCATGGAAACAGCTTCCGATTTAAAAAAAAAATTAAATTGCATAGTCTCCTGTGCTGTGTATATTTCTGCAATCTCTTTTTCAACAGAGTAATCTTTATATTTTTATTTTAGTCATTAATCAACTACTAGGGCATGCATCCAAATAAAAGATCCTCTTATGACCAACCTGTCCTGGTTTTTCTGATTTTCCTTTCTAGATGTTCAAAGTAGTAGTGATGCTGTGTCCTGGGAATTCATTGTGTCGATGCTGTGTTAAAATATTCACTACCTCCAGTAGATCAGGTAAACCACAGTACAGTTCAGTAGTTTATACAATAAACTGGGGAAGTGCCTTGGCCTGTGTTACAGCAGGCTTAGTGAACGGTAACAAATGCAATTGATAATGATAGGTTTCAAGGGGGTGGGGGGTGCTTTTTAAATATACTGCTGCAGGAGTCTAGGCTTAAGGTACAAGTGTTAAAAAAAAAAAAATATATATATATATATATATATATATATATATATATATATATATATATATATATATATATATATATATATATATATATATACTGATTCATGCGTCCTTCACAAAGACAAATCTGCCCGATTCCAGCCTTGCTGAAGCACCCCCAGATGAGTCCAATTTTCAGCTTTGCCCAACACCTGGTCGTCTAATGGTTAGACAGAGACCTGGAGAGGCCTACAAGCCACAGTGTCTCACACCCACTGTGAAATGTGGTGGAGGATCGTGATGATCTGGGGGTGCTTCAGCAAGGCTGGAATCGGGCAGCTTTGGCATGAATCAAGCCAAATACAAGGTTGTCCTGGAAGAAAACTTGCTTCCTTCTGCTCTGACAATGTTCCCCAACTCTGAGGATTGGTTTTTCCAGCAGGACAATGCTCCATGCCACACAGCCAGGTCAATCAAGGTGTGGATGGAGGACCACCAGATCAAGACCCTGTCATGGCCAGCCCAATCTCCAGACCTGAACCCCATTGAAAACCTCTGGAATGTGATCAAGAGGAAGATGGATGGTCACTAGCCATCAAACAAAGCCGAGCTGCTTGAATTTTTGCGCCAGGAGTGGCATAAAGTCACCCAACATCAATGTGAAAGACTGGTGGAGAGCATGCCAAGACGCATGAAAGCTGTGCTTGAAAATCAGGGTTATTCCACCAAATATTGATTTCTGAACTCTTCCTAAGTTAAAACATTAGTATTGTGTTGTTTAAAAATGAATCTGAACTTATTTTCTTTGCATTATTTGAGGTCTGACAACACTACATCTTTTTTGTTATTTTGACCAGTTGTCATTTTCTGCAAATAAATGCTCTAAATGACAATATTTTTATTTGGAATTTGGGAGAAATGTTGTCAGTAGTTTATAGAATAAAACAAAAATGTTCATTTTACCCAAACACATACCTATAAATAGTAAAACCAGAGAAACTGATAATTTTGCAGTGGTCTCAAATTTTTCCAGAGAGTGTGTGTGTGTGTGTGTATGTGTATATATATATATATATATATATATATATATATATATATATATATATATATATATATATTATATATATATATATATTAATATATATATATGTAACTGTAACTGACAGGATATAGTTTAGGGATATAGATAGTCACCTATAAATCCTAGAAACCCAATAACATCTACATCAAGTACAATGAAAGAAGTTAGAGGGCACTAAAGGATTTCGAATTATGCAGGCCTCCCACTGACTAACTGATTTTGTAAACAAAGTGCCATTCCTCCTGACTGTCGCCACTATATCTAGGGATGTGTGTCTGAGTTACAGACACGTTGTTCTTCCAACTAAACTTCGGGCAATGGGGAATTTAAAATGACAAACAGATGTGAGGGTAAAGTTTGGGGTAATGTTAGGGTTTAGGGTTAAGGTACTATTTTACTGTCTTCAAGTCTGCCACTTTGCCTGGCTGCTGGCCACACAGCTACAGTTTTTATAAATGTCAAGAATAACAATATTTAATAACAGATGTAAAGATGAAATATTATATTTGAATCAACATTACTGTTATACATTGTGGACTTTTTAAATGTGTTATCCAAAACCACAATAGAATAAGCCATTACAAACTGCAGAGAACAGGCCTGCTACATCTGACCATTGTTAACAATGATCAGATTTCTCATTATTAATGCATCATAATACATTACATTATGAAAAAGAGTGTATCAATTTACATATCCTTGACAGAATTCTTTACAGCGACATGGAAGCGTCACAAAGCACTGAAACACATGTCACATGATCTGCACATTGTTCCAACTGCAATTCAATACAGGGCACTGTTTTTAATTCATACACGGTTCATTATGATTTTCATTTCCTTACAACATCAATTCTTGTTAGAATGTAGTAAACAGCTGACAGGGCCATCAGCCCAGCAAGGGCACAGTGGGATTCCATGAAGACCATGTTAATAATTATTGTTCCTTTGGTGTATTGTTACACCTTTTAACAAGGACCATAGTAGAGAAACTGCAGAGATTCCATCACTTCTGTGTCTTGTGTCATCCCCCCCCCCCAGGAGTTTTGTGGTGTGATAATGAAAGTCATTGTGTAAAGTGCAATTGACATTTTGCTGAAGTAAAACAAATGATCTAGGGTACTGCTCTAACAAAGCTATACAAACATAAACCACCATTCTCAAAGGCTAATTGGCACAAAAACGAAGCAGTTTCCTTGGCCATGACAGTCTAGTTTAACTAATTGCCTTAATAAAAATACAGGACACTCATCCATCATGCACAGAGGAGGCTGCCCTGCATTAAAACACTACCAAGACCTAACAGCCATTTCCACCATTAGCAGAAAGGCTGCTCTAAAAACAAGCACAAGCGCATTTGTTACAGGGCCATTTTTTGTCAGGTAAATGGTAAGCATGATTTTATTTTTGCCGCATAATTAACTACTATTTTCTGCTGCCTGTGCTAGGCCTTGACTAATTCCGCTGTAGATATTGTTGAAAAATTTGGAAAGCATTTACCCCAGGGTTAAGTTTGCACTATTGCTAACCAAATAAATTGCTAATATTACAGAAAGGTGCATGACAGTACAAGCTCCTAAATTAACACCACACCCAGGCTTATTTATTTGAAGCTTCTTAACATGAATGTAGCTTTTATTTTTTTTTATTATTATTTTTTTTTAAACTAAATTTAAAATTGGGGTAAATGCATTTGTGTATATGGCCCTTCATCTTTGACCTCACAACAGTTGTGAAAGTGATTCTCTCCAATTGACTTGCTTTCTAATATCCTGTCATTCACTGATAACAGGTTAATATCGAGTTATTATTAACACAATAAGATTGCATAGGGGTATCCAGTATCGTGAATAACAGATGGGTTGAAGTATATGCCACATTTTTTTAAAAAGTTATCCAATTGCTCCTTATTTAAGAAATATAACTCTAATTAGAGGTTAGGCAAGATCCCTAGCCATAGGCAAGCACAGGCGCTGCTGCAGGTCAACTGCCAAGGTAATGCCTGATTAATCAGGGTTTTATTACAATTCAGAACTGGTAAATAAAGTCTTTTTAATATTATTTTAAACATTTAAGAGTTCTAGTTTACATTTTTTTGTACCTTTTTTCATTGTTAGGCTTTTCTTCTGTTTCTAGTTGAATGTTCCGCAGTCAACGTGCAGCAGTGTCCTACATCGGAGCTTCCTGACTGGTCATTGAAAGTTCTGAGATTTTGAATCAGGTTCAGCATATACACATTCAACTCCAGAATCCCTTTTGACTTATGGAGGTTTGGCGACATGTCTTGGTCTTGTTGTAGGTCTTACCCTGACTCTGTTCTTAACAGGAGACATTGTATGTTACAGTATGTCACAAATGGCAGACTTCATAACAACACAATAATTCAGAGTGGGAAACCATGTATCTTGAGAACCACTTATTTCATTGTGATGGAACTTGTCGAAGACATTATCACTATCTGGGAAGGTGTCTGTAGGTCGTCTTTATTTACATACATATTTATGTCACCAGGTACTGTATTTCTTGGATTGTGTGAGATTCAATATGCAGTCTAACATACCAGCAAGTGATTTTTCAAAGGTATATTGCTATATTATCTGAGCAGTCAGTTACCGTTATGTACATTCTTACGTTTAACAAATTACAAATTAATAAAATTAAAAGATGTGGGGAAAAACTCTGAAAGAAACAGTGGGAATGGAAATACACTGTATTCCTTCAGCAACTCTTAGACTTCAGAAATAGCTTTTTTGAAATGATCAAGTAAACACATTCTCACAATAACATTTTATGAAATCAGCCTGCCAAGGTGGGTTTCTGGAAAACCACTTTTAAAAACATGTTGTCCGAGCATGCAGTTATTCTGAAACCAAAAACATTCCCAGCTGCAGCCAATAGCTGCAATGTCTCTTTACAATCAATGAACTGGCATGAAAGCAATACTGATACTCATTTCAGCTGTGAACAGGTGACTCCAAAGCACAACACCGTTAACCCGTTGAGAACACAAGGTCAGCAGTGTTTACGGATACTTTTAGCCGGTTACATTTTAATTGCAAACAAGGCTTCCTGTGATCAGGCTTACATAGGCCTGGCACGTCGACAGGCCAAACCGCAATATGTCCTGATCCATTTCCTGTTAATTTACTTTATAATGGTGAACTTTATAATTATTTACTTTATAGTGGTGAATGAGACCAGTATTTACAAAACGATTACAAAAAAACCCCAAACACATCTATTGTAGTACTAGCAAGAAACAGCTAGGTAGGAGAAGTTCAAATATTGCTTAAATGGGGGTCACTGTTGCCTATACAGTAAGTGCTATTGCCTTAACTACTCAAAATTAAAACCATTAGACTTGTGGCGCTTTCATCCTTGGGATAAAAAAAAAAAGCAGAACTTTTCCACTTTTTTTCTCCCACAGCATGTGTAACTGTGCAGGAATGCTAAAGAAAAAAAGACAAACAAAATTATTGTTAACATAATTTAGCATTAAAACAAAAACTTTGTAGAATTATCTTTCCACCCCCCCGTCCCTATCACCACTGTTTAAACCTTTGCTTTCTCACAGGACGGTTATACAGTATGAGACTATGTTAGCTATTGTGACCTACAGTCAGGCGCTGTGACTATGATTATAGTAGAGAGACACCATGACCATATTTTTGGGAATCGTTTAGGGCAGATAAAATCAGCAACTAAGACTATGATAATGGCTATGCGACCAATAGTTGGCAACCATGCAAGACATTGTTTTATTCCACTTGTCTTTATCATGATTCGTAACTTATGATAAGTAAGATTTTGTATATATGACTATATATATAATATATGATATAATAATATATAGATATATATATATAGATATATATATATAGATATAATATAATATATATATATATTTAATTTTAATCTATCTGGTGTGTGGCTTCTTGTTTAATACGTTCATTTGTTGTGTGTCTCTTATTGTTATAAGAGATGCCAGTTTAGACAAGAGGACAGTGAAGCTGTACAAAATGACTTCTGTTCTAGAAAAAAGACTCTAAACAAAGTGTTGCTGTGTTAACTTTAGAACTACACAGTATGTTATATGCCCAGGATGACATCAATACACAGGACTAAGACATACTGACATTTTGACAAATCCTTAACAGTAATTCTCATAGGTAAATTAAAGTAGGTTTAAAGGGAAGCTCTAAATCCATCCACAGGAGTTACATGATACCTACATAACATAAACCAGCATGTAACATTTCAGTTAAGCCAGGTTAACCTCTCTTTGTATATTTTTTGTATTCCAAACCAAACTCATCCAGCCTGGGACAATATCCAAAACATCAGGCATTCTCCTCCAGTATTTTCGCTAGGGAGAGATTTTATGCCTAATCTAACACTGACAATTGTTTTTAATTCTCCCTTGGTATATGCAATTCCCCTACAATTTACAAAGTACTGCTGCATTTTTAGGCTTAACATTGAAAGGCTTTCATACATTGTTTTTACATTCCATTGAAAGATTGAACATTTGGAATGAAGGCAAAAATTTAATATTCAGCCGCCATGGGCACTCTTAAAAATCATTTCTAATTAAGACAATTTTTGCTCTGTCCTTAGTAAAATGTTTGTCATTTACTGTTATTTACATTAGGCTCTTGAATGTCATATCTGAATCCTGGGTTTAACTCAACTCTTAAGGGTATATGGAAGGAATGGTCACAAGTTAAGCTATGCAACGTCTGAGTGGGTACAGTTCTAATTGTCTCAGTCCAGTAGACCTAGTATAGATCTTGAAAAAACGATGAACCTAATTCATCAGTTGAACCATAAGCAATGCAAGAATGGCATGTGCAGTGTACCTCTCCTCGAGTGATCTAAAGCTCTTCTGTCCTGGAATCCAGGTGCGATTTTATATATATATATATATATATATATATATATATATATATATATATATATATATATATATATATATATATACACACACACACACACACACATACAGTGCCTATAGAAATTCTACACCCCCTTTCAAAATTGTCTGCTTGTGTTGCTTTAGAGCCTGGAATTAAAATGCATTAAATTTTTTTTTTTTTTTTTTTTTCATTTATCAAACATCCTACCCCACAACATCCAAGTGAAAAAAAATATATTCTAGAAATTTGTAGAAAATTAATTAAAAATAAAAACTGAAATAGTTTGGTTGGATAAGAGTTCACCCCCCTTGTAATAGCAATCCTAAATTAGCTCAAGTGTAAACAAATCGCCTGCAAAATCACACACTAAGTTAAGTGGCATCCACCTGTGTTAAATTGTAGTGATTCAAATGATTTCAGGATAAATTCAGCAGTTACTGTAGGTTCCCTCTGCTGGGTAGTGCATTTCAAAGCAAAGACTCAACCATGAGCATCAAGAATCTTTCAAAAGAACTCCAGGACAAAGTTGTTGAAAATCACAGATCAGGGGATGGGTATAAAAAAAAAATATCAGTCCTTGAATATCCCTTGGAGCAGGGTCAAGACGATTATTAAGAAGTGGAAGGTGTGTGGCACCACCAAGACCCTACCTAAATCAGGGCGTCCCTCTAAACTGGATGACCGAGCAATGAGGCTGATCAGAGATGCTACCAAGAGCCCAATGGCAACTTTGTAAGAGCTATAAGCTTTCATGACCAAGACTGATCAAAGTGTGCATGTGACAAGAATATCCCAAGCACTCCACAAATCTGGTCTGTATGGTAGGGTTGCAAGAAGGAAACCATTATTCAAGAAAGCCAACCTTGAATCTTTTTTTGAAGTATGCAAAAAAAACACTGGGGAGATTCTATAGCCATGTGACAAAAAGTTTTGTGGTCTGATGAAACTGAAATTGAACTTTTTGGCCTAAATGCAAAGCATTATGTTTGGCTCAAACCCAACACAGCGCATCGCCCAAAGAACACCATCCCTAGTGTGAAACAAGGTGGTGGCAGCATCATGTTATGGGGATGTTTCTCATCAGCAGGGACTGGGACACTTGTCAGGATATAAGGGAAAATGAATGGAGCAAAGTACGGAGAAGTCCTTGAGGAAGACCTGCTGCCCTCTACAAGAAAGCTGAAACTTGGCCGGAAGTTCACCTTTCAGCATGACAACAACCTAAAGCACACAGCCAAAGCTAAACTGGAGTGGCTAAGGAACAAAAAAGGTAAATGTCCTAGTTTGGCCCAGTCAGAGCCATGACCTAAATTCAATTGAAAATTTGTGGCATGACTTGAAGATTGCTGTCCATCAACGCTCCCAAAGAAAAGAGCTTGAACAGTTTTGTAAAAAGAATGGTCAAATATTGCCAAATCTAGGTGTGCAAAGTTGGTAGAGACCTATCCCAACAGACTCACAGCTGTAATTGCTGCCAAAGGTGCTTCCACCAAATATTAACTCAGGGGGTGGAGACTTATCCAATCATGATCTTTCAGTTTTGTATTTTTAATCTGTAATTTTTCTCAATAAAAACTTTTGTGGTGTGATGATAACAAAAAAAACCCAATTAACACTATGTAACACAATTTTTGTTCCTGGGCAGTAAGTGTTATTTCCTAATTGCTTATGCCTCAAAAGTATAGAAAATGGCTATTATTCCCCACAAACTTTGCTTTTGTGACCAGGACAGTGATATTTCAAAATATCACTATTTCCAATGGGAAAACGGGCAAATGTGTGTCTTTTCGTTCACATGAAGTCAGAAAAAAACGACATATAAATCCAAATTAACATGTATTTATACTAAAGTAATACAAAAATGACTACAAAAGATTTAGAAGTGAGCAGTTTTTCGAGATTTACGATTATACTGTATTTACAGTATAATCGTAAATCTCGGAAAACTACTCAACGCAAGACGTTACAATCAGAGCTGTCAAGTCCGCTTATAATAAGCGGAATTGAGCTTGTTTTTGAGTCGAGGTCGTAATTTGAGAGTCATGGGTTGGAATTTGCATAATACTCTAACATGGGTTATGCTTGTTTGGGCTTGTTTTGAAGAAGAGATTGCTATTTTTCTGTCAATTCTGGCAACCCTGGTTACAAAATGTAACACGTTAAAGTAGGAAAATATCCTAGGGGTAAAGAATAAGTTGTGTAGGCCTTACTTTACCACAGTGAATTAACTACAAAGGATGTCGAACAGCAGTTCAAGTTAAACATTGTTTTGTTTATTCCCGAAATAAAAGGTACATACAATTGACACCGCATTTAATTTATTTTGTGCTTTTTTTTTCATTCCTTGCCATTGCTGTTTCTTCACAGTAAACAGTGGCTATAGACACGTTTTCATAAAGTAATAACATGAGGTTTACTTGTGTCTTTTTGTAGCTGAACAAGCAAACAAAAATTGAAATGTAACTTTAAACACTTCAAATAAAACAAACATGGAAATAGCATGGTAAATAAAAAAAAAAAAAGCATTGTGAACTCAACATTTTGGTTGTCGTTTATTATATTTCACATAACAGAAAGTCGCAACAAAAAATATGTAAAATATAAAATCTATATTGAAATCACTACACAACATTCCCAGCAAGTTTGGGCACTGTTTAAGCTAGGCATTTCAGAATTAATTGCTTGCCTTTTTTCTGTCCCATGAAATTCTGATTCAACACATTTTTGACCCAGGTGGCCTTCCATAGAGATCACTATGCGTGCACATGCTTAATCTGGTTTGTTTACTTTTTGCTGTTTAAAACTTTTTTTCAAATAGTGGCTCAAGAGCTGCTGTGTTTGTTTTATATCTATTAATCTCACATATCACATGGAGCTCTTTTTCATTTGCCATTTTTTAAACTGTTGCTCAGCTTTTGGTGAGGTGGTAAATAAGTGCAAGGTATTTTTGTCATTTCTAGCAACTACGAACATTGATTTTTGTATCCAAATACATGTCAAGAAATATTCGTTTGGATGTTTGTCCCTGAACTAATATTAGTTGCTAACCTTTTCATGGTGAACTGAATACAGTAGCAATAAAAAAATAAACAAATCAGAAGTGCATGTCACAGTATATCACAAAGAACATGACCTTTTGTAACAGTCAGAATTAATTTTCTGGTTTAAGGCGACAGAATTAATGTTTACATCCTTCTAACGGAAAATGACCTTTCTCCACAACAACCACTTTTTACATTCGAAGAACTGGTGTGAGAAGATATATAAGTGCACTCCCTTTAAATATGTGATTAGCATCCCGCTGTGCCATTGGCATAAAAATCAGATGAGCAGCTGCACCTGCTGCACTGAGTTACAGCATATGGTCCCAGTGAAGCAATTCAACACCCACAGCGTCACTGTGTAGTCATGTACAACAAACACTTAGTTAAGTAAAGAGATCTGTAACACACCCTTTCCATCTACTTTCTTAACTGAACAGGCGATACCTAAAGGTATTGTGTCATGTCTTGAAGAAGATCTCGGTTTAAAAATAAAGAAAAACAATTTTGAAAACATACAAAACAAAGAAAACTGCAATACAGGGCTGGAGTGCAAGAGATCTATTTAATTTAAACAGCCTTAAGGATGAGCGAGAGGGTTCAACAGCTCATCAATATAACAAATGCAGTGAGATTAGCCTGCCAATTGCAGATATGATTGATAAAATAGCAAGCTTACCTTAGCTTGCAAATTGATGAACCAGGAGGATTTTTGTAGCTCTCGCGAAGCTTAGGGGAACGGCTACTGTGATACCTGCCTTCGTAACCAGCCAGCACTACTTCCTCCCAGCTTGTGAATTAGAATTTCCAATGAGTCCCGTTTGATACACAGTTCCACAGAAACAAGGCTCATGAGACCCATTATTGTCTTTCACAAATTGCTTCCATTGTGAAGCAGGACATGTAAAGCAGAATGCACACTATGTTTATTCAGCCGGTTTTCCCTGAGAATTCTATATGGAACTAATTTAAACATCATGGTGCATTACCCGAGTTTTTTTCCAGTGTTTAATTTATTAAATGCTATCATGCATAGGCTTGTTTAATAATTATTTGTGTAATATTCAGTGCCTAAATGTCTTGTGAGATGCAAATGCACCAGTTTTCTGTGCTAAAGAGCAAAAACGCTCCAGAGGTGTTCCTAATTAAACAGGTATTATATGCAGCTATTCTCTCCGGTTAACATTTGCCTAACAAGGCCCAAACATGATTCATTTTTTTGAAGACTGCAAAACTTTTTATTAGTCAGTCTTTACAGTAAAATGTGTCCAGAGCAACTGAATGTATCCTGGGAGAAAAAACTACAATACCATTTCACAACTATAGGCAAACTTCAATAATGAAATTGCTGTCTGTGGATCATTTTGTTGTGTGTGGGTTCACTGCATAAACAGTTGCTGTCTACGCCTATATCCTATTCTGTATTGGTCAGGGATCTCATACTTCCCCCTCCATTTAAATAATGAGTTTTTTAAAAAAGCTTTATATTTAAGACATTTCTCTCCAACAAAGGCACCCTGACTCATAATAATGTCATTATACAGTACTTATAAGTCTTACTAATTATTGGGGAGCACATATAAGACCACTGCTTGCTAGTACATGTAATGGTCAAATATAGAGATGGTCTTGAATTCTGTGTTCTTCATTGAACTGGCTCCCTACTGTGCTCTCAACAGGAACTTCCAATGGTAGTGACAGGGTGACATTATTTACCATATGGCAGGTTGGCGTGAACCTGCCACTTTACACTGCAGTGTCACAGAGAAGCTTTTCCCTGCTGACCCATACTAACAGTCTTGTATGCAAAAACTCTGTAGCATTTAACAGCTTGACATTAGTCTCAAACATTGTCACTTAAATATCAGCCAGAGGTGATGGCGGGGGATTCAGGAAACCTACTGTAGCTAGATAGTTTTACTTAGGAGAACCTTTTCTTTTTTTATTTTGGTGAGTGTTGAACACATGGGAAAAAAAATACATTCTTGAACTTGCCAGTCCCAGTGATTGACAGGGTCAGATGCTGATGTTGCAGAATGGCAAAAGTTGGCCACAAGTCCTTTTTGAAACACTGATGAAATGATGAAAAACACTGTGCTGATGTAATATTCAGCTCTAATATTTCAACTGGTGAGATGCAACACATTATTTGTATTTATTTTTTTTCCAAAGCTACACCTCATTGGACAGTATTAGATTAAAACAAGGTTTTAAATGTGAAAAATCAAAAGGTAACATTACTGTGGTATAATGTGGTAAAAAGCATAGCAAGCTCTAACCATTGTTTAAACATTGCCATTCAGTTTCGTTCAGGTGGTTTACAATTTAAAAAATAAAAATACAAACCTGGCCAACATGGCAAATCTCTTCCCTTTTCCTCTCTCTCCTCTCTCCTCTCTCATAGATCTATGATATATATATATAATATATATATTATTAATATTTATAATATTTGACATCAGGTATACTGCACTGTGTTTACTTTTCTTTCTACACAGCTGAAGAAGGCTTTTGTCCTGATATAATAAATGTATATATATATAGATATATAGGATATATAATATATATAATATAGATATATATATATATATATATTATGTTACTGGTCAATGGATATAATAATATATTAATTTGGACCTTTGGTGTACAGTTGGATATATAGTGTATCATATATATATATATATATATATATATATATATATATATATATATATATATATATATATATATATATATATATATATATATATATATGTATATAGTGTGTGTGTGTGGCTCACATTTTATTTTCAAATGAGAAAAGTGAATAGGGGCATGTCATGTCAACAAATGAAGATGTTTTGATGATTTTTTGAAAATGATTTATTTATTTATTTATTTATTTATTTTAATGGATTACAATTGTAGAATAAAAAAGTAGCACAAAAAAATTAAGTGATTTTAGTTCCAGTGATTGAGATAGAGGGCCCTATTCACAACAACGTGTTTGTTGGTATGTTTTTTCATGTGAGTGTTTATAAATATTTACAGGTTATTTCCTAGATTAAACAGTACTTTAACAAACAGTTACTAAAGACTTCAAATGTGGTTCAGTTAGTCAAAATGCAAAACAATTCTTAAAACACTCCTTAAAATTGAGTTTATGGCCCATAGTGACCTATTCACAGGGCTTTATCTAATGTACCATTTAAATTGTATTTTCTTCCTGTCTGTCTTAATTGGTTAAATTAAATTTTGTAGGACAAACTGTTAGCCAGACATTAAAGAAACTGGCAACAGTGTAGAACACTTTCATAAGGCATGCGTTTGAAGCCTTGTGCAGACTTAAAGCTGCCACGTGCACCTCCATTTTTCAACGTAAAGCCCCTGTACAGTTTGCCTTGTTGTCAATGTTATGTTTAAGTCATTGTAACTAACACAATTATTAGCAAACATGTATTATTGTACTTTAAAACATGACACCTGACATGACACAAAGTTAAAGGAAAAGCCATGCTTTAAACTGGAGGATAGAATTGTCCCCACCCCTTCACAGATCAGTTTATCTGCTTCCCCTATTGACTGACATACTTTCAGCCAGTAACAAAGAAAAAACCACTAACAGACTTTCTGGAAGGCAAGGCAAGCAAACTGAAAATTTTGTGTAGTGCCAGATGCTTGTTTTAAAGACAAAGTACACTCTTGCTAGAACATGCGCTTCTTTAAAAACTGCAGTAGCGAATGGAAGTGCAAAATGAGTACAGTACAGTATATGGAAATATTTTGTTAGTTACAATAACTTTAACTGTTATAAAAGTGATTCTTAACATGTTTGCGCTTTTTCCTTTGCAAAATGCATCCAATCAAGACAAATAAGTAGCCTTTTCAGTTTATTTGGTCTGTAGAAATATAAAAAGCTCAGAAAGTTTAATGATTTAAATGACAGCAGTATTTAGACCCACATCTGTTTTGGGGTGTACAATCACTGGCCATTCCACTCCAGGTTTAACTGGTAAAATGAAATAATGTACTACTACAGGGTCTGAACACAGGATTCATTAAATTAATTACATAATTTAATTAAATTAATTAAATAACTGGTTTAGATTAATTGATTTGGCCTCTTAGTGTTTAAATTTATAGCTACATTGGAATGCATCTTTGCAAGCTTTAATAGCAGCACAGGGAAAACCTGTCAACATTCATTCTGCAAAGCAGTGAAGTAAAGTCTGTTCCTGCTGTCCGCGTAATCCTTTGGATTGAAATGCATCTACCATCTTTTACACAAAGATTTGACATTTTCTTATTCTTTTTTTTTTTTTTTTTTTGGGGGGGGGGGGGGGGGGGGGGGAACAGTAATTTTTGCAAGCCTTTTTTGCAAGACTTTGCAAGCCAGCCATTCTCTCAACGAACCCACTTTTGGTTTTGTAGAATCTATAATGACACCCCTCTTTGGTAGTAACAATAATTGTCAATCTGAGCTACTTCTACTTCACCTAAAGAGAGACTGAATTCAAGACACATATAATTGCCTGATTACAATTACAGGCTTCATCACTACAGCTCTGAGATCTCACACAGTGAATCTGAAAGAAGACTGTAATGCGTAATGTTCACTGATCAGATTTTTTTATTGACATTTTAATCTCCCAAAAAGCTAAAACAACCTAAGACAATGATGTATGTCAGTCACAATGGAAAATAAAAAAAAAACATAATAATAATAATAATAAATAATAATAATAATAATAATAATAATAATAATAATAATAATAATAATATAATAATAATAATACAATTATTTTGTGTTCTAGTTTTTTTGTATTTGTAATCTTGATATTATTCATGGTACCATGGTTGAAAGTGTAGGTTTGGCAGATGCTACAGTATAGTAGGCCACTGACAGTTATAAGATGCACTCAGTTAATGGACACAAGTTCCCCTATCTGTTGTTTAAAAGCCTCCAAGGATTCAACTCCAGTTGAGTGTGGATATCCTTCAGCACATTGGGAATAATAAACACCAAGATGAATTTGAAAGCCAGAATATGCTGCCAAAGACAAAAAGCAGAAATGCAAATCAAAATTCAGCTTGCTGCTTTATATAGATGATGAGTTATTACAGTAACACAAAGGACAACAGTACTGGTCAGATAAAAAAAAGCATAATATAATCAGATATTAAGACTTTTCAGATTGAAGATCTTGTATGGTTGGTTTGAATTAGAAACATAGGGTCATTATCCACATTTCATTTATACACAGTTTGCTTTATGTAATTAAAGTCACAAAACTATTTTTAAACTTTCTGCTAGTTCCATCTATTCCATGCTTTCCTTTTACTCCTCAATTGCATTAATTTGCACATTACATGACCTTTGGACTAGGATATGTAACTTAAATCAAGGGGCATTTTCAACTGAACTCAAAGAAAACTGAGAAATCCAGGATAAGTTCACAGTACTCTTACCACTGCAGCTGAAGTTTTCATTTCAACTCATTATTACCTTGCCCAACTTTCCAGTAATAAAAAAATCTGTTCCTCATGGGTTTCATGAGTGAAGCCACAAATAAGGGTGCCACAAATTAGATTCCCTACCCTAATTTGTGGCCATTCTGCCCCATCCAGTATAATTCAGATCTGGCTCCAAGCCAAGGCAAACTCATCAAGGACTGGACCATTGTTATCATTTTTTGAAGGCAACCTCACTTTTTTTGTTGGTTGTTGGAATTTGTAATTCGCACAAACAGGCATGCACATATTACAGTTATCAGCTATTAGACCTGACCTAAATTATAAGCACCTATTACAATTCTGTTAACACACAAACAAAGGAAGTCCAGTGGATGCAAGGGAAATTATATCCTAAGGGGAGTTTTCACTGCACTTTTAACGAGAGAGAAAAAAAAATGTCTACTTAGAAAAACTTGCAGCCGATATTTCTATAAAGCACAAATTCAGCTCATAGAAACATTTAATTATTGTAGCAAATACAGCTTTAAAGGGCAAGTAGTTTCAAATGTCCTGGATTTAAAAGTACATAGTCATCAAAATAGTATTTAACAAAAGTCAAGACAATTGGGTCTAGAGGCATTTGGCAGTATGTCAGGTAGCAACAAACTGGATATCTTCCAAGCCAAGTATATTATTCAAAGCAAAAGAAAAGGTCAATTGTTTGTGCGTAGATTAAATGTGAAGTAAAATCTAATTCAGACTAGACAAACTTGGCTCTTTCTCAATCAATTCCATTTCAGGACTTTGTTCCAATCAGTTCCATGGTTATTTAATTGAACCTGTTTGGAAATCAATTAAAATATCTTGCAATGTGTCAAGGTTGCCTACCCTGATCTAGTATATAGTCCTTAACCACTATAATAATCTAGGCAAGTCATTGGTCTCTCCTACTGGGGGAATTTGGTAAAGATGCTAGACCATATTGTAAGACTTATCAACTGCAGGTGTTGGTGGCATTTAGATCCTAAAACAGTTAACCTCTTTTAAACTTCATATGTTATGAGTATTCTCTTTCCACTGTGATCTGCCGAGTAGTAAGGAGAGATATGCCATTAGCTCTTTCCTCAATTGACTGAAACACTTCCCACAGTCAGAGCAGCAATACGGTTTCTTTCCTGTGTGAATTTTCTGCCATGTTTATGATGGTATTTGCAAAATGATTTCCTTTTATTTGTTCCACATCAGGGTCAGTGAGAGTGCTTTGTATACAGTATGTCAGTAAAACAGCTGCATCCCTATTTAGAATACAACAAAAAACTATAAAAGCAGCAACTGAGGAATGTAACCCAGTTTACTCCGGCCATAATTACTGTCTTGCTCCTGATGAGATAGTTATTTATTAGAGTCTTTGAAGGAAAGCCAGGTTCAGAATTAACTAATGCTTTGGCTAATGAAGAGTCAAGCTGCTGCTGTGTTGAGAAACAGACTCTGAATTAAAGGCTGGAGAGGGGGAACATTGGCCATGGAGTTGAGATTGACACTGTGATTAATATCAGGCATTACAAAGTGCCTCTTAGCTGATTACTAACAGGATTCAGTATCCAAGCACATACAGCTATGGGCAAAAGTTTTGCATCGTCTATAGTTTTAAGATTGAGACATCATAATAATTTAAAAAAAGCGTGATCATAATTTTGATCTTTTATTTAACATCATGCAATCAAAGACACTACAACATGATATCGCAAAAGTCTACCGGAAGCCATAGTAGTAGCACAGTATTTCATGCTCATTTTCAAAATGTCACATTTTTCAATTTGTTAGTTTTTTGTTAAGTATATGGAAAAATACAAAGCAGTGTGTAATTCAATGTGTTAGCATAACATTATTCAGACCATTTAAACTACATATTTAAATAACAGTAAACACATAATACAAAAGCAGCAATTTTGAAAAGTTACGTTAAAACCCACTAAGATAAGAGAGCCATTTTATAAAAATGCATTTTTTGTCTTGATTTAAAAACTGTAATGGTCCCAGCTTCCCAGACAAATGAAGGCAGAGCATTCCATAATTTAGGAGCTCTACATGAAAAAGTCTGACCTTCCATGTTGCTTTTGTTGACCTTAGGAATAACCAGCAGCCCCACATCCTGTGATCTCAGAGTGCGGTTTGGAAAATAGGGGGTCAGTAACTCCTGCAAATAATTAGGAGCTAATCCATTCAGGGCCTTGTAAGTTAACAAAAATCTTAAAATCAATTCTATACTATACAGGGATCCAGTGTAAAGAGTCCAAAACAGAGGTACTTTTCCTGGTTCCTGGTTTTAGTCAGAATTCTAGCAGTGGTATTCTGAACAAGCTGCAAGCAGGATACCACACATTTTGAGACACCAGAAAAAAGTGCACTACAATAATCAATTCCAGATGAACAAAGTCTCTCGATATCAGATACGGAAATAAGTTTAGCTATATTTCTCAAATGGTAAAAAGATACTTTTAAATATCAATGCAATTTCAATATATAACAATGTATGATATTTAAAATGTTTAATCTGTAGCATGAAGTAAGTGGTTGTCTGTGGAATGTTTACAATTTGTATCATATTTATGTGCTTTTCTGTTAAGAACCACTAGTTCAATTTCTAAAACAAAATAAATACTAGAAATAGTTACATTATTGATCGCTTTTTATAATCAAAGGTGCAATGTTGCATGGCAAGGATCTTAACACAATACAGTAGATTAGAACAATTATTCTTGAAAAAGAAAACGTGTATGTGTGTATTATATATAATATCACAGCTTGTACACAAAGTTTAAGTGGTCCCTCCAACACAGTCCCAATTCAGCCCCTGTAATAAATAGAACGCTTCATTATCTTGATTGTACTAACTGCAGATGGTGTACAAACCTGCCTTAATATGAAACAAGAATAACTCTGGCAGCCCAAGGGTCAGAGCCTTCTCTTTAACCAATTTCATTCTCTTCTAGGAATGAATAAAATAAATCAATGCATTATTACCAAAGCGTTAACAATAAATATGTATGTGCTTCACAGCCAATGTTTCTTTTCCCTTGTTTTTCTCCCAGTTTGGAATGCCCAGTTGTTATTCGTATCAGGGTTCACCGCTGCAACCCCCTGTGGGCTTGGGAAAAGGAGACTGGAACACATGTCCTTCCAATCTGTCTATTTTCACATTGCAGCTCCAAAGCGAGGCCACCAGACCTATAGTGCCGGAGAACAACACAGATCTGTTGGCTCCGCTGCAGAACCCCAGGCGCCCTATCGGCCTCAGGGGTCGCTGGTGCACAGTGAACCATGGATTCCCCTGCTGACCTAAACCCTCCCTACCCGGGCGACACTTTTTCAGCCAATTGTGCACTGCCCCCTAAGAACCCCCAGTCATGGTCGGCAGTGACATAGCCTGGATTCAAACATGCGACCTCCAGGCTATAGGGCGCATGCGGAGTGCCTTTACTGGATGCAGCACTCATTGTGTTATTTTTTTTTTTTGAAGTAGTAGTAGACTACATTATTTATTTATTTATTTTATTTCAGTAAGCACCTCTTTTATTTTAGTTTCTAAAAGCTTTTGATGAAATGCTTCTAAAAGAACTAATTATTTAAAATATTTACAAATTACCCCTATGCCAATATTCATTTCTTATCACCAAGGCTGGAATGTATATGCAAATTACGCTACAGCGTAGGACCCCCAGCAGAATTGAGAGACTCGGAGACAAGGTATGCTGTATTCAAAAAAGAGATGCCTAGCCGTGAAAAAGGAACAAAATTAATCGAAGCAAGCTTCTGTGCACCTCTCTTCCTCTGTATGGGCCTGTCTACCCGCATGCAGTTTTTGTTAAATGTCCCAAACAAACGTCGATTAGTGGGAGCCCCAGAACTGGGGCTCATACGCTATAGTGTAATTTGCATATAGGTTAATCCAGCCCTGTTCCTGCTATACCAAATTCCGCACGCCCTCTACCTCTGGGAGAGATCCGTCCCTAGTCCTACTATGGCAGAGGCATCAGTCTGCAGGATAAAATGTATGAACCAGGCTCAATTTACATATTAATTTATTTCAGTTTCAGGGCCAATTTAAAAACCTGTCCTGTCTCAAATGTGCACAGAAACTTTCCTTTTTCATTTGGGGGTTGGAAGTTTAGAAAAAAAGGCTGGTAAAGGTAAACATGTACAATGTGGGAGGCTGAGGAAATTCAAATGCAGATGTCTGAAGCCGGCAAGAATGGTTTAAGTCCATAATGTTTGTTTCTCTCGCTACAAAAAAAAAGTAGTAGTAAAGGACAGAACAGTTATTCCCTTTTTTTTGTGAAACAACATTGTTTTTTCTATCGAATGCAACGCTACTACTGGTCCGTTCCGTAGAAGGAATCTATGGTACAAACAGGTTTGGAAAGAAAACATTGTTTTTGTTGATTTTATATATATGTTGATTATATATATATATATGTTGGTTTTGTATATATTAAATGCTAGACTTTCTGGTAAACTAACAAAACCACTGACCCATTAACCTCAGTGGGTGCTATATTATGCACTTCCTAATGATTCTGTATTTTACTCCCTGAGACTGAAGGTTTTTTTTTTTTATGTCTGTGATCCATATTGCATAATTTTGTCTTCTCTATTCCCACGGATATTTGAATGTTAATTTAAATGATCATTAACAACAATGAGATTCATTGCCTCATACAATATAACACGTGAGATCTGTGTCATACTGTATGAGGCAATAAAGGCATACAGAGTTTGACAAGTCTCATGCTCAGCTATGATCAGCAAAGCAAAAAGCCTACATAAAGTGCTCAGATAAGTTATCTAATTTAATTTGAAGATGCTTTCTCATTATTATTGATTGGTACTGAAATATCATCTTGCAATGAACAGATTTTTAACAGATTCCAACAATGTTGTGTACAGTGCCCTCACATATTTCAAACTTTGCATATGATTCATATCAAATTAGCTTTATATTGGGCTTGTTTGTATCCGAATATCTCACGGGGAGCTCAAAGCAACCCACAAACACATATTAGTGGGTCTCAACAGGGCTTACGGACCACCCTGCAGTGTATGAACTATCCTTAAGAGTGCAGAAAATATAAACCTTGTTCACAGCACTGTATTGGGTCATAACTGTATAAGAACAATATAGGCTATATAATAACCGTAGACAGATGGACACACTGATGATCTTCTCACATTTTTATGTGGAAGCTCCACAATCGGGAAAATATATATTTTTCCATCCATATTTAATTATAAAGTGCAAAGCCAATTGAATAGAAACATTTTTTTTTATATGTAATTCTCAAGTCTGCAAAAAAATCAAGTGCCTACCTTTGGTTTGAAACTGGAAAATTAATGCTTACCATGCAAAGGCATGATGGAAAATACTTTACACTGACTTATGTCGCCTTCTTTTCTAAAATTTTCTGTGCAAACTCCATGGCTGAACATGTATTTAAGAAAAATAAAACCATGCTCAGTTCTTCTCAATGATGTGAAAGAGTGGGCTGCAAATGTCCGCTCCACGCTCTGCTCCAGCAAATACCTTGCTCCCCTCGCCCACTCCATATACAATTGGCTCACTCCGCTCACACTCTCTGTCTCCAACGCAGGGCCGGAGTAACCAATATGCCAATAACACCATTTGCCATAGTATGCATAGGACCCCCAAAATATGGGTTAGTGTAGGGCCCCCACATCTTTTAATCCAGCCCTGCTTGTCACCTGTTCCATGCTTATTATGGTTCATAGTGTAGAGAACAGAGTCCACAATAAACAGGTTCCCATCTTCTTTCTGTGTATGAATTTTTTCAGGAAAATAATTGGGGGCTTAAACGCTTGTTGCAAGAGTAACATGTAAAATGTTTTTAGGTGGTTAAAGCATCCGTTCCCCAAATTGTTTCACTCATTTTATAGCTCCAATATCACCCCCCAAAAATACCAACATTCAAAGGCATCTTGAAATTTAGATTGTATTTAATTGCTGCGATACAGACTACAAGGGATGCAGCAAAGGTAAACCATACTTTAAATATCTGAAAAACATTTTGGGGCACTACACCTTTAAGTTCTGGAAATTTAATATTTCATTGATGTGAGCAGAACATTGCACTGTATTTTGTCTGGTTGTAACCATGACGAGCAACAGTTCATGTTCAATATTAGCCCCAGCGCTTGTGGCTTTCTCTTTTAAGTAATGATTAAAAGAAAAGGACAAAGGATCACAATAGTTTCATTTTTTCAGTCAGGTTTCTTCATTCTCATTAACTCAGGTAGAAAAACGAACACTTTCATCTTTATTCATTACAGAGGAATGCTTAAAACCAGAAGCTTGGCCCGTCTGGTATCTATGAGCTCTCTTTTCATGTATTATTATTATTTTTAAATTTATAACAAACCATCAGGCTGTAGATCAGTGATCGGAGAGTAGGCCAACAAATGCCTAAAAACAAAGTCACTGTAAATGTAATCATCAGTAAATACCTGTTAGATGATATTTTACATATGTCTTCTAATGATAAATCAATACCACATTAAACTACAATGAGTGGCCCCACACCCAATTCTGTATTTTAATGCTATAAACTGCAGGTATGTAGTAACAGTTGTTTCCTCAGCCCAGTAATCTCCACAATCTGGACTGTGTGTAGGACAAAACACAAAAATGTTGCTTGAAAATACTTTTCCTAGCAAAGCAAAGAACTACCATATTGTAGTTACAGCTGGACAGCCATTTAAAGTCCACATGAGACAACCTGACATTATTAAAAATGTTTAATGGCTCAGTTCTATCAAAATGTTTATAGCTGGGGTCTATCCTGCACTTCTGAGCTCCATGCCTCAAAGACAATCACAGGGATGCTCTTCAATCATAAACTATTTTAACAGTAGCCCTAAAATTATTAAACCTACACTATTATTGAAACAGACCTTTTTCAACTGTATTTAGGGTCAATAGATTAGCTCCAGGGGGTAAAAACTCCAACACAGAATTAATTATAGGGTTTTAAAATGTTTAGACTTTTAAAATAACTGCAGTGTGTTTAGTTGCAGGTAAAATAAAAAATAATAATACAAAAAAAACTTTAGTGAGATCTTTTGTTATTACAATCCAGGGTCTGTGATATGAGGGGATAACCTCTGCCTTACACTAAAAACCAAAAGTGAAGGAGGTATATCTGGCAGAGGTGAAAGTAAGCCAGTACGGTCCGATACTACGTACCGGTAAAACATACCAACAAAACATTTTGTCAAGGTCATTTTGTATTTCGACTTATCAAAACAATTGTTTAGACAACACATTTTTTTTCTTTATATTTGAAGTCCTTTCCCGCCTCCCAGCTTCTTCTTGGTTGTCCGGTTACTAATTGTTATTAATGTTTAAGCAAGCAAACTTTCAGTCACTCAGGTCACATTCACTTGACTCAGGATGACAGAGTGGGTGATCACCATGGTAACCATCACAGGGTAGATCGTGACATTCAGCTACATTCGGTGCAGGAAGAAGCATTCCTGAAAAACTAAAAAAACAATAAGACAGTACCGCTAAGAAATGAAAGATAACTGGCTAACAGATAAGTGTAAACAGGAATAACTAAATGCAACCCGAATGCTGCATAAGGTCACAAGCGAATCAATATCCTCTATATAATTTCTTACCAGCACATATCCACATGCAGGATAGCTCTTACCAGTACATAACCACATGCAGAAAAGCTCTTATTTATGTGGGGGTGGGGGGTAGGGAAAGATTTGTACTCATCTGAAAAAAAATGAACTTGACTGAAAACCACAACAGTCAAGTCTACAGTTAGCCTTAGAGAAGTCTTCAGTAGTACTATATCCTGATTAAAGATATCAGGGGAGTGATGGATCTGAAAATGTGCATCAATACCATTGTAAAAAAGAAAGCCTTGAAACATTAAGTTTCCTGTTTAAAATGTAGTGCTGGGACTGATGTGTGTGTTTCATGTTTGAACATTCCATCAATGTTTAAATGGATAATTGACTATTGTTTAATTGCAAATTAACTGGAAAACAAAGGTACAACAATTGAAACTACTGAATACTGTCATTCATTTTTCAAAGGTATAAGTATTTCCCTAATGTCTGCAGAAGGCATTATTAAACGTATGTATAGTAAAAAAAAAAAAAAAAAAGATACTATGTAAATAAAAAAACAAAAAAACAGGGGGGTTAATATACTGTTGAAGATAATAATAATATCACAATAAATAACAAGTGGAAATATATATTATGCTCCTTTAAAAAAAATTTGTCAAAAACTGTATGCTGAAGCAAAATGATCCTTTTTTTTAACATAGCTTGTCACTCTAATCCTGTCTTGCAGGATTAATTATGCATATATAGTTGAAAAGCTGTGCCCGCCAATCAGTAGATTACCATTTCCATGACAACCATGACTGCAAATTACTGAAACTACCAGAGGAATTTTATAAAAATATATTAAACTAAACTGAAAACGAAGGCAGACAAATGTAAAACTGACTACATGGAAAATGGGTTAATGTGGTCATTTTAAAAGTAAAAGGCACATTGTTTAAGACTAATACACATATAATGAATGAAATATATGTACCAATAGATTTGAACTCACTTTTAGTTTTTGAGTTGTTACAGTGATGGATTTGAATTGTGGGACCTTTTCACAAATATTTAACGTAATTAGTTATTTAACCTTATTGGTGATATTGCTATCTTTTCTAATGTGCCAATGATGAGAGGTCTTAACATCAAAATATTATTAAACATAAAGGTTATAATAGTATGCAATCTACAAATAATACATTTTATCTCTTTACAAAACACACTGCCTCTATTTCTGGCTGACAGATTCTGTCGTGGGCGTACATGTGGAGTGGTAAAAACTCTAAGAATTGGTAACATGCTGGCTCATTAGTTTCGAGGTAGCACAGGTGTAAAGGTTTTAGAAAATCCTGTATCCATTAACGAAGATATCAAGACCCAGTAAACTCCTGTTAAAGGCTAATTGATAGTAAGCACAGGGGTTCCCTATTTAAGAGGTAAATGCTGGGAGCTCGGAGCTGATCAGGAGGCGTGTCATTTCAAGACTAATCAGGGTGTAGTTACTTGAACACTCTAAAAGGAAGGTATCATAGTGCAGTACTTTGCATGGTAGCAGATAGTGCATAAGGTCAGAGTTTGGCTGACTTTTGTCTGAATTTTATTGAATTGTATTTTCTTTTTCTGCATCATTATCCAGTACTGTTGGACTGTAAATCCCTGCTGGAATGAGAGTGCTACAACTTTAAATGATTAAAACCTGTGCTGATTATAAGTGGAGCCCCTCCCTCATTAAAAAGACAGTAAGTGTGCTAAAAGCATTTCATTGCATATCATTGTCCATTGTTATGTTGCTTCCCACACCCCACAAAGGTTATTCCTATTACATTGACGAAAACACATCATGAATTGTAACCCTGACAAATGTACAAAACACATTTAAATAATGTTTTACAATTTAATTTGCAATGTACGTATTTGTAAGAAATCGAGATTCGGAACAGATTTATGATTTCCCGTCCGAATCTGTATGTTTTTACACTGTGCTTTCTCTTAGATGATATTAATAGTTTAATGTTTTAACAAACATGTTATTACAACAATGTAATTTATTTGTTTAGTTTTTACTGTGGTACAGCAGGAACACACTTGGGTTGCAGTCAAAAGTAAAACACATAAAAAGTCTGTTTTTATTAATAGAAAAGGCTGTTGCTGGCTTATTTATGCCCAGAAAAGATTGGGTTTATGCTTTGAATTGTTACAGCCTTTCTGCTCCTCCTCAAAGCACAAAAATAAGTCCACAAACATTGACACCTGCGATGCTGTTACCTAATGAGGGCTCCCAGGCTAGTTTATGTGCTTTCCACTTCACTGGATAATAAAACATGATTTTTTTAAAGGTTACATTGTCAGGACAGATGAAAAGAAATTCACTGACTATGATATCAGAAAGACAGTCAAAATTCTGCTCTGAGAACATCTTTATGAACTCAGATTATGGAAACATGCACGGGCAAAGTAACGCACGGGCCACATTTACTTCTGAAACCTGACCTTCTTTTATGGAGAAGTTAATGAAACCTATCAATGGTGTTATCTTTGCTGCAACAAACAGATTCACTAATTAAACATAACAAGTCTTATTCATAATGTGGACTACTGCAATGCTGATTTACTGGTAAGGGAACTCAAATCATTACAATCTACTACTATTATGTGGTAAACCTGTGCTTTTGTGCCATCTGTATTTTAATTGAGTTCACATTTTGCAATAAGCAGTTAGTTAAATGTCGAAAGAGAGAAATGTTACCATGCACTCGAGCTTATGACAAAAACTTTGATGACCACAGTTCTACACACTGTATTACTTGTTTGCCCAACCTTGTAACAGGCAGGCTCATTCCCAGGCACAAGACCCGCTATGTACTCACATCAGCCCTGCTGAAGACATGCAGCTTACTCAAAGTTACTGAACCAGGGAAACAGGGTCGATACTCCTCTCTACTTTTCTTCAATAACTACCAAGAAATGTTGAATTGTATTTCTTACCCTAAACAATGGGACCACTGGCAGTACATTTCCACTGCTTACCGCCACACTGGTGTGTGCATGTGTCTGGTATAAATCAGACAGAAAGTGACATGTCAGCCCCTAACTCCCCATTTGAATTATGAACATACTGCCTTTGTGCAAGGGGAGTTTTTACTAGGTCTGTCTGTAGGCTCCTTTTTCCTGTCACTGTTCAGAATAACACTGCGAAATGTACAAACAGCAGACATGATCATCTTGACAGAACATGTTTCTACTACCACATTACAGTATATTTTTGTACAACTGAATCAGTTTTTGTGGTAGAGAACAACTATGTTCCTAACACAACACACATAATATTGCGTTTTTATCTGTTTTGTATTAAACCATACTATGTCAAGTACTGCATATAACTAGTAAGGTCCATAAGACCCGAAACCCATAGTGTTAAACCAAACAACTTGATCCTGTTTGAATTTTACAACAGATGTTGCAGGGTTAAGCTGAATTAGAGCTGCTACAATGTGCTGTAAACACTGCTCTTCTGTGCCTCGTGAAAGTGTTTTTTTTTTTAAGGCTAAGAAAGGTACATTTCAAAACCACCCAGTCCTCTCAATTTTAATACACTACAGGAGGTGCTTATCTGCTTCCCTTTGTGCCATTTTAAGTGGGCACTTTGAACATTATTAGTATACTGCCGTGTTGCAAGTGAGAGCATATGAGTCAGGAAAATAACTCGCAAACAATTGTCTCTGCATTCATTATGGATATAAAAAAAAAAGCAATGGCGTCTGAGGCATTTGGAGGTGAAGACTTGTAGGTTGCACAAAATTATCGAATGGACTCTAATGCAGAATCAACTGATCTCTCAGCTTTGTGCACTATGGCAAATTCCTGTACATCTACAAGAACATGTGGGCACTGCGGTTAATAAACCACAATAAATGGGGCCTGAATAACAGTGACCAAACTAATTCACAGGGGTGATAGATGTTAAATGAGATTAGAAGGGTACTTAATATCAATATGTATTTAACCTAAGGCAACTTTGATGTTTACATACCATGCGTGTTTGCAAACAAAAGCAAAACATGCTCTTGGGTAGTAGGTACATTAAGGCCAATGGCGTCTCTGAGCAAATAGTTTGTAAATATGAAGTAAAATGGATACGTGGAAATGCTGATCATCATAGAATACAGATCTGTATATTAAAGTAACTCAGTGTACTGTATTTATACCCTAGAAAGTTAAAGTCAAATGACCTCAAAAAAGAAGCCATATTAGGTTTGAGGTCAAAGCCAATAACATATTTAGTAAGAACCTACACTTCTTGATCAGAAGGAGCTTTGTTTAGCCTCAGTATGTCGTTCTCTGTGTGCTAGTGCAAAGCTTTGGGAGTTTTTTTTAAACAGTAGTACATTCAAATCCTATTTATCAGAGTTGCACTGTAAGCCTACACTATTGCACCACGCGTACACCACATAGTGTTTTTAAAGGTAGAATGAACAGCCATTATCCTACACCAGTGCTTTCTCCAAAGCAAATGCATTTTCTACATTAAATCGATGATATGATGGCATTGCAAATAAAAACACTACATCAAGAAATAATCAAGTTTCTTAGGTGTATCCCCCACATTTACACAGAAAGGATCTGTTTTAAAATGAGTTTGTGAATTTTGTATTCGTGATTAATGTCTACTATCAATTACATTTGACATAGAGAAGATGTATAACTTTAATTACTTTGTTACTGATTCAATGTGGAATAAAGCGTTACCAAATTTTCCCACATATATTCTTCTACAAGGCTAGTGCACTATACTGAAAAAATCAACCTAAGCAGCCAGGCTCGCAAAATTTTTAACCACTAAGCTCAGGAGGCATTGAAAACACTTGCACCTGACTATGACCTTCAGGGCTAATTCAGGACATAAGCCAAATATGTCAATCGGTATCTCTTCATATGGATTGATTTATAAAGCAAACATATAATAGCTATGGTATTAGAGTAGCTACACAGTGCTACAAACATCATCCATTAGCTTCCTACCTTATCAGTACTACAGCATAATGCATTTACAAAGACCCTGCTCTATACTGTGGAGGAGAGGCATATCTGCTTCCATATGTCATTTGTGGCGGACACTTTGAACATTATTCGAACATGTATTAAAGTCAAAACATGTAGCGTAAAACAAAATATTGTACATAGGATTATCTGATGATTGTTAAAAAAAACAAGCATTCTGCAGCTACAATAACAAATTAATCGCCCAAAAAAACATTTTTGAAAAGCTGTCACTTGGATTCCTTAACATCACTTTTCACCGTTGATATTCCCTAGCACAGGATGTTTCTTCCTTCTAGGGCGAATGGTTCAAATATCTTTTTCAGATAAATTACCTGCCCGATATACAATACACTAGAAGGCACACGCAAAATTCAGGTTCAACATGCACTGCCTCTGACCTCTTACACACAAACAAGTAAGTTCTCTCCCAATGCCGTGGCAATGTGAAAGAGGAGACTGCTTTCTGACTGTTGGATCAAATTGACTACCACAATATGTAAGATCAGTTGAAGTGTCTATGTGTAAGTAAGAGCCTTCACCGTGTAGTGATCAGATATTTGGAATTTCTATTGTTTTGTAGGCAATGCACAGTTGAACACTAGATGATCCTTGCACTTGCTTACGGAGCACCTGAAATAAAAATCAACCCAAAATTAGAATAATTGGAAAAAGAACAGCTCACAATGCATTCTCACAGCCCATTGTGGTCACATCGACAGTATTTTGGCAGAAAATTTTAAATCCAGCAATCTGTTTTCATTTCCGTGCCATGTGACTGCAGCGGAATCCCTAAAGAGGAAACCTGGGCAACATGAAGAGTAATTGTTAAATGTTTCTACCACATCAAATCCTGTCATTCTTTATGGGTAAAATAAATGATTAAACCTGGACTCCCAGGAGGACATTTTAAATCAACAATACAGTCCTTGTTGCCTGACCTCAATTTCACAGAACATTTACATGACTGTAGACAAGCTACAAAAGAGATGTCTTTAATCCACAAGACAGGAGGATTTAGCAGCCGTTTAACAATGAACTCAAATACACAAGTAGGTTACTGCACCAATTATTAAAATCAAACAGATTTTTATTACACTATAAAATTCAATAAAGCTCTTTGTTTTTCCTTTTGCCATTCTTATATTACAGGTAAAATGACCAGGGTGTGCAAGTAAAAGCTCACCTAGTATCCAGCTAACTGTAACACTCAGAAAGTAATTTTACGGTTTTGTGGCAGAAACAAATGTAAAAACTTGAAAGTCAAGGTTATTACAAGTTCAAGTCTCTAGAAACAAAAACCAACCAACTCCGTTACTGTTAATAAAAGTACCTCCCCTTATTTTACAGCAATACATCTTTATTTATTCTTGAACACTGATTAAATTTAGATTTAGAACAGGCTCATAGTCCAAATACAATGTAACTTTAATTGGATTATGTTACAAACTAGAGAAACTATTATTAAATGATAATGGTATTTAAACTTGACATTTAAGAGAAAACTTAAATAGGTATCAGCTGAAGAATGGAATGTATTCATTACTTGTTATGCCCTCTTGTGGTAACAGCCAGGTAATGTAAGACATTCTTTGCTGAATATAGTAATAATCATTATTTATTATTCATTACTAAATTCATAATATGTATTTTTCCAAACAGAACAAGGTTGCAAGTTATCTAAATATGACAGATTTTAATTCAGTCCCTATAAATAAGCAGTATACACAATAATCAGAAATCCCCATAATAGTAGTATCTGTCTTATTTATCTAGCTAAACTCCAAACTACCCTCTGGCACTAATGATTTCACAAGCCACATGTGCCAGCCAGTATCTCTTCATATGGTTTGATTCATGTATCAAACATATGAACATATCCCCTGCAAGGATATACATGTATGTAACATGGAATGACAAGTGTCATAAATTTAGTGACTATGACATACATCCATGTCATGTAAAAAATTCTGAATGCAAGGCGAGACAAAGAATTTCATACATCCTTGTCTCAAATGCAAAGTTTAATTAAATGATTCTTGTGCTAAGGAATTCCCATACCTAGTTACAATACAGTTGGTTAAGTGGGTCTCACAATATAATGTAGGTTAGATTGTGACATACATACAGGGCACTCTTTATATCCTTAACACTTCACTTATGTTGCCAGGAATCAGAAAAAAAAATTAATAAACATAATAAGAGGCAAACTGGTGCAGTATATGAATAAAAACATCTGGATTAATAGCAGCCTCTCAACATTCAGAATGCACTTATCAGTAAGAAAATGTAATCCTTTGCCCTCAGCCACAGTAAAAGAAGACCCAAGGTGAAGCAAGCCTATGAAGCCATCTTGAATGGAGGATTATTGACGCACTATGCTGACAGAGCAACAACTGAAAACACTGAAAAGAACCGGTTTCAGGGCAGCAGATACAGGAAGTAACTTCTCAATGTGTAAAGAAACTACCACAGTACCTTTCTAAAGACGCCTGTATACGACATGCAGAAATAATAGTGATTTAAGATGGTGAATGTCTTCTGTAAAAGGGAATATTGGCATTGGCAGATAATACTCGACCAAGACTGCTTTAGATTAACCCTGTGCATATGTGGCTAATTGTTGCCAATCATCAACAGAAAGTGTGCCTGAAAGTCCAGGATACATTTGTTCATGTTGTGTAAAAAAAACATATCTAAAAATAAATAAATAAATACATACATACATAAAAATGAGGCTAGCAGTCCAAGGCTGAACGCCATCAAGTGGCAATATAACCTAGAAACTTTCTTCAGTCTTAGTTACTGCCTTGTTGCTTGGAAACCAATCTCTGCAGCTCTGCGTAATGCAATTTCCAATCTAATCATGTCATGATGTATCACATAATCCAATGAGAAAAGATAACAACTCAGTCAAGCATGATCTAAAATACGTTTACCCACATTAATTAAAACAAAAATGAAAGCTCTTCAGTGGTGCTGGCCAAAGCTCTTGGCCTCCTGTTTCATCCATATGTACAGACTAAAGTAGATGCCTGTTACAAATGGAGAGCAGGCAGTTTTCATTATGCCGAGTCATCCATAACACCATCAATAAGCACTGAGAGACAGTCCCCAGTGGGAGCTGCAAGTAAAGGCACAGCCAATTATGAAATTAAATACAAAAGAGAAACATTGCTTAAAGCATGCTCATAAAAGATTGACTATCGATTTATTTTATTTATTATTATGAACGATATCTATTAAAAAAAAAAAAAAATGCCAGTATCAATTTACCTCCCATAGGCACTAATTACATTTCTTCAAGATATTAATTTAAGCTACTCTAATTCACGTACTACAAACTTTGGCAGTCTCCAGTTTAATTATTCTCCTCTCAAACGATTAAGGTGCCCTATTGGGAGTCCTGTATCTGGTGCAAAACATTATCTGACAGAGGTAGCAAAGTCTGTGGATTTAAACTAAATTAACCCACAGAAAAAAAAAAGGTGCACCTTAGTTGTTGTTTTTGAAAATAGCACATGCCCAAGAATTGCTTACGAAACATAAAGATAACATGGTGTCCTTAAATTAAAGTGAGTTAGCTAGCCATAACTGTCACTTGTCACTAGATGTGGTAATTAATATGTTACACTGGTCAGGTAGTAGGGGAAGACTTGCATTACTGCAGTCTACACTAGTTCAGTAGTACCCTATGCGTGTGGATAAATAGAAGGGCCATGTAATAGTGTAGAAGTGCTATTAGAAACTTAATAAAGCCAATGACAAACATTTCTGAAAAAAATACTTTTAACCTAAATGTTTATCATTTAATTAATTAAAAAAAAAAATCGTACATTTAGTAGAGCTGTCATGTATTACCCTCCTAAATGAAATTGTCCATTGCACAGCTTAGAATTGGCTTGAAGCATGCACTCTTGTGATGACTTCATTTAAAAAAGGGTACAGACTAGTTTAGTAACATGTTCTCACGTTGGTTTGAGGTAAAGAGACATCCACAAAGCATTAATTAGATAGTTATTATAATCACTTTCACACAGATAAGGACTTTCAGCGACTGTCTTGTGACAGCAATTAAACCAAATGGCAGGTTTTATTTATAGTGTATTTGGACAGTTGCATCAAACTACAAAGCCAGTTACAATGTATCTGTTTATCAATTGATTAGATCACAAGCGTAATATACAAGGAAATTGTATGATTATGTTTAATAATTGTGTCAGCTGGCATTGACAACATAGGATGCTGTGTGGTCCAGTGGTAAAAGAAACACCTCTTGTAACAAGAGGTCCCTGGGTTCAAATCCCAGCTCAGCCACTGACTCATTGTGTGACCCTGAGCAAATCACATAACCTCCTTGTGCTCTGTCTTTTGGGTAAGATGTTGTTGTAAATCACTCTGCAACAGATGCATAATTCACACACCCCAGTCTCGTATCTTGTAAAGCACTTTGTGATGGTGGTCCACTATAAAAGGTGCTATATAAAGATTATTATTATTATTATAGCTCATTTGAGAAGTAACTCCCTCTACAGCAAGAGGTGATCTCCACCTTTTGTTGAACATGACTGGGGTTCTGCGTAGGTTGTAGACAATTTAAGTTGTGGCAGTAATAAGAGTCCCTACTTGAAGATTTTCCATAGAGCTGTGGAGCTTACACTAGAGATTCTTTTAATAGACACATTTTGCATAAATGTGATTGTAGCTAATAACATATGTAAATAATTTTCCCTGCCATGCACATCTGTTCACTATATACATAGTGAATGAAAGTGCATGACAAATAAGACTTAGGAAATTATTTTGTTACCTGCAACCACTTTAAGGTGTCTTATGCCCATTTTCCACTTGTGCAATGGTTTTCTACTAGCTATTTGTCGAGCCGAGTGAGGACCAAACCGTAAAACTCTGGCCTCACATCTGAATCTGGCTTGGAGCCAGGCAGGGCCAAGGGCAGGGTTAATGATTTTTGACACTGCGTCAAATCAGTCCGAGAAGCATTCTCCTCTTTGCGTAATCCACCCGTTTTTGCATTTCAATTGTATTCAATAATATATGAAGAATGAAAATGAAGAAAAACACAACCATATTCTCTGGATCCGTTTTTCTCAGCTCAAATGCAGAGACTTTTAATACCTTGACAGGTTAATTGTGCGTGAAGTCAGTTGTACAGCTGGGGCTCTGCAATGGAGAAACAACCAGGCTCCACCTATGCTGCTCTGGGCTGGCCCACCGTGGCCCTGGCACAGCCCGGTTGTACAATGCAAAAGAGGTATTAGGGAAGTTGGTCAAGGGAGGGAGTGATTGACGTGCTGGGCTGTTTATACATAACTTCTTGTCCTCACATGAACACCTGTATAACCTTTAAAGGACAATCTAGTATTATCCTTGTCAAGTGGATAAATATTCCAGTACTATATGGCCAATTCAGCATCGTTCATTTTCATCAAAACTAAATTTACTAAGTGACTGGGCATCGTTTTGGTTGGATTTCCCAATGCACTATAGCTCTCAAATAAAAGCAAAACTAATTATTGTGGTGATAGTTTAGGGTCAATATGGCTCATGTCTACAGTGGAAGTCTTCTCATTTTGAAATGCAGGGACTTATGCATAGCAACCTACAGATTAACTGAGGAAACACTTAGGCCTACAAAAAAGAGTACCCTTGACTCCATAATGAGCTGGGGAATAAAAGATGAACACATGCCATCATATTATGTGCTTTCTCAGAAAAAAATATTCATGTGTGGAGGAGTATTCATTACAGTTAATGTATTACAGCTTATGGAGAAAAAAAAGAAAAACAAAACTACAGACCCACAGCAAACACACAAATAGATGCAGCAGCCTGGTTCTGGTGGTGCAGTATGACATTTTGACACATCTGTTCCACCTTTTTCCCACAGCAATAATATATAACAAGGGCCTCAGCTACCAGACCTCATTCTGTCTCCATTCTGTAGTGTAACACAGTGATAATGAACAATAGGAGCTTGCAGCAGGGGACTGTCATGTAAAGAAACCAAATGATATATTTATGTATCTCTGTGTGAAGGCGCGCACACAACACAGATTTAAGCACAATTTAACAAGTTTCCTTTTATTGATCCCAATAATCAAAAGTTACACTTTTACAGCATAATCACTATCATTAGACACAATAATGAGGCTACTAGTTATTAACAGAAATTAAGCAATGATATCAGTTACCAATCTCTGGAAGAGGCAACGGACACGGAGCTGGTGTGTGTTCATGGAGGATATTGCTGCTTCTCTACTGTACCTCTGAGTGCCTTCTGTCTTATTCAGTTTTTACACCCCTTTGTGTGCAAATCTTAGTTGCTGGCTTATCTCTGTGTGTGTCAGCAACATTTTGACCAGACAACTCCTGCTTGCACTAGGTCAGGTGAGGTCAATTTTATTGACACTTTCTCAGGCAATGCAACATAATTTCATTGATAGCAGCCAGATAACATCATGCTTAGCACAGCTGCATTCAGAATCGTAGTTTTGTACTCATAATCTTTTCATTAACTCTTTACAGTCAGGGCATGTCTCCAGAGTTGCTGGACCTGAATGTACATTGGTGTAGAATAACACATGTAAAAGATGTTTTCCACATGTTTTCATTTTTTCTTGACACTGTGCCTTGTTCTTTTTTAAAGCCTGTTATGCGACCAGCAAATGTATACTGTTTCTCAACTATCTTCTTTGAGGTCTTGCGATTTAAAAAAAAAAAAAAAAAAAAAAAAAAAAAAACAGCTGGCATAAGCATATATCACAGCATTATTAACTGCTGAGTTTTGGCACTCAGCCTCACCAAATTTTCATTGACATCTCTCAATACTGAGAGATAGACAGTGAGACAGTTTGATTATTAGAAAATTAGAAATTTCTGTCAATCAAATAATCGTTTTTGCAGGTATTTCCTGTATGCAACTTTGCATAGATGTATATTCTCTAAGAGAAAAGGTATAATTGTCCTTGTTTCTGGACCAAAGATAAGTAATGGAGATGAAATTTATTAGGCAGTTTTTCTTCATAGAAGAAAAAAACAGTGCAGAAAATTGTGCTGTAGAGTTACATATTTGTCTGTGTCACTGTGTTCCTATGATATCTTGGAGATTAATCATCAATCATTGTTGGTGTTTTTCTTTTCTTTTCCACTTAACAAGACAACCCATTAAAGCTAAGATTAGTGTTAGTCATTATGAAGTACAGCTTATTTCTGGGAACATCAATGTTATTCCTTTATCATCCTTCTGCGTGGCAAGTCAAAGTGTTTCCTTTTATCTACATCAGTGGCCAATATTCATGCATCTTTAGCTACTGCAATAGTGAAATGATGATCCCTATGAACTTGTATAGTATCTACACAGTATTCATAACCCTAGTGACATTTTATTCATTAATGTGTGTAAACTTAAAAAGTAACTGAACACCCTGTAGTGTGCACAATAAAAACCTTACTTTTGCTGTGTCCTGTGTTGTGCAGTATGTATTTTTTAAACATAATCACTGTTTTGGCATTTTTCTTCAACAAATACTGGTAAGTAAATAAAAAAAGGGTTGCAGAATCTGGAACACACTTATATTCAGTGTGTTCTGGTTTTCTGCAGCTTTAAAACTTCTAAATTAATTCTAAAACATTTCCGGATTGAAACAGAAAAATTATATTTAAAGTAACTACAATAAGAAGAATACTTTAGTTAAGAGATCTCTGATATTACAGAACTTCACCAAGTAGCTCTTTAATGGGCTACTTAATAGCATCAACATTTTTGGAATATTGTATTTTCTGCCTGTGTGATATAATTTTATCTGTTTTGTGCATATTTCTCTATTGTCATTTAGATTCTTTTTTTATATGCTTACTAACTATTTCAGCAAACCTGTCCATTTTCAATCACTTTTAAAAGCTGAATTCTGAGGTGAGGTGGTTTGATAAATAACCACTAGGGAAATTCAACTCTAATTGCTGCTCCCAGCTTTGTAATCAAAACTGACATTCCACCAAGGTGAAACTCCAGTTTCAAGCTATGGCTGGCAGTATTTATATGACTGCTTGGTATTTACGATTCAACCTCCAAATCTATGTTGCACGGCAAACCAACAGAGAAGTCTTTTGTACTTTACCAGAATATTTACATGAGCATCAGCATTGCTGATGCAAAAAACAACCAAGGATACGATCTCGGTGTCCTCATAGCTCGTTACGACCATGGTGGCAAACTAAGTTGGTAAATGGAAAATCTCAATACAAAATCAGGGGACCAAAATAACAAACACAAATCTCTAGTGGCAATTTTTCAAAACACATCCATTCAGAAATTCAGTTTCAGAAGTGAAGTTGAAAAACACCTTAAACTAACACCGTCTTCAATTCAACAAATATAGGTTTCCCTTGCCTGTCCTCTTTTTAGTTTTCTATCCAGAAAAGGTATTTAAAACATCAGGTACAGAACTGTGCAAATCCTCTTATGGTAAATATTTAGGACAGTATCACTGGCAGGCTAGAGCTCTTTTTCCAGCAGAAGAGTGGATTACCACCAGTTTTCAAAAACAAGTCATTTGATCTGGGTAAGTCACAGCACTCTCAACAATCCAAGGGTGCCATCTCCTGGGGAAAAATAAATTTTGACCATCGCAGAAGTAGCAGGGGGATTGGTTATATTAGAGAAACAAGCTTCCCCAAAACAAAATGTCTCAATAAAACTATGCAATTGATGCTACAGAAATACAAAGATGTTTCTTGTCTATAAGCTAATGATTAAGATAAATATAATAACTTGGGCTTATAAAGGTAACAAGCTTCTGACAGAACTATTTAAGGATATTTTTGTCCTTTAGGATGTGCCTCCAAGATGTGAGGTCTCTTGAAGGATGTTATTGTCCATATCCCAGGTGGGTGTCCACCAATTCGGAACTATTTTGGTGGTATGTTTAGTGGCACGTTGAATTTGAAATATTTTATAAACCAAATATATTTAACCACTTGTATGCCAAAAAAAGGGTTGTCTGCTATGAATAACGCACTGATTTATAAAATATTCTAAGTAATATTGATAATAATTGGCTCAAATCAATATTAAGTTCTTAGATTCAATCAAATTATATAATGAGTATCAGCAAATTGAAGAAATGGATTTAACGTAGTAATTAATTTGTTAACTAGGATCTAAAATTAACTCATACTAATATTCAATGGTTTAACATGCATAGATATTTACGTCTAAAATCTAGTTATGTTCAATATAACACAATTTTGACACATCTTAAGACAACAATGTCTTTTGAGGGTCAAGCTCAGTATAGTGGCATTAACAGAATACTATTGCAACTTTGTCTTACTGTTCTTAATATTCGGCAGAGTTCTGAGGTTCCAATTTGCTTGTTGAAGAGAAGTCTTTTGGTTGCAGCATATACAGTAGCTGCTGTTGTTACATGGTTATCCTGGTCTTGCTTTGTCCTAAGGAAAGTCAAAATGAAGCAAATGCAGGACTAAAGGCTGGCGCTGATCCACAGGGCCTCACAAAGGTGAAGACTAAGAAGAGAAAGAGACCTTTGCAGAGATGTGTCGTTGTTGGAATCATCCAATTCAAATGTATCCGCTCAGATTCTGTGTCTCATGGTCTGACGTCTTTTTAAATTGAATTGATCAAATTTTCCAGTCTTTTATATGTTTTTAGTTCACTTTATCATGTTCACCCCCATTAAGAAAATACAATATCATATGCAATACATTGGGTTTTGTACATTTTCTATTATTATTTATTGTTTTTATTTTTGTATTTATTTGTGCAACTTGCAGTGGACTTCTCATTTAGTCTTGTTCATTTTTTTTTCTTTTTAAATAATTTGATTATCTGTTTCCAGTTCATTACCCACATAATACTAATTTTAAAACCCATACCCTCTGGTTACACTGTATTATTGAAGAGTTTACTTCTCCATGTACCGTACTTGTATCATGCACATACCCAGCTGCATAATAACAGCGTTCTACACGGGCAGGCACCCAAGATGGCGTTCTCCATCTCGTAGAGATGTAGACATTGCGCAATTCCAGTGCTACGTACCAGTACATTGTAAGTGATATTTTAACAATCCCCTCTACATAAACATCAGCATCATTTGCAATAACAATGCAACTGTCGTGATGTAACATTTAAGTACATCTTTAGTTTCTTTTTTTTTCCACTTTCAGGTTTTTCCTCCGTTTCTCACCAACCCATCGGTAAGTACAGAATTATTTATTTGTCTTTTCTCTGTGCACAGTAGTTTACACTGCTAATATTTACTTAATGCTTTATTTGTACAGTTAACACACATTTATAAAACCAGCTCAACCAGCACAAAGAAAAGCATTGGTCCAAAGTGTCAATTTTGTTTATTTTACCCGGTGTGGGGACGGTTTTATTCTGTGATGCAGTCTTTGCTTTGCACTTTTTATTTTAGACCAGCTGAAAACAAGTAAAAAGATCTAATTATGCAAATTGTTAGTTCAATTAAGGGTCTAGTTAACCTGTTAAACCCCCAGCCTCCCACAGGCAATTTCCGCCTGGAGGGCTATGGCCTTAAATAAGTCACATTATCTTCCAAAGTATAGACAGCACAGGCATGGTTCAGGGCTTGAATTCAAGGTAACCCCCTGGCCATTAGGACTAAAACTGAGTAAGACTTTGATAAGTCTTACTCAGTACCACACAGGAAGGAGATATCCAGAAAAAAGACATAAAAAACAAGAAACACTTTTCATTTGTTTATATTCTATCGTCATTTTTTCATCTTGTAGCACATGGAGAGACAGATTTTTTTTCCAGTGCTTCCCCAACACGTCTACTACACTGGATAACAATTAAACTGATTGAATAAAGGGATAAAATTCTACATGAAGTTTTTACAAAGCAAGGCCCAAGGGTCCCCAAACCTCTCCAAAAATAAATAGTGTACATTTTTATGGCCAGTCATGCACTAGTTTCTTGAGCAAGTTCTAAAAGGGAGGTTACCTTCTGGCACCTCACATGTTATACATTGCCACATGAATTAGATTTTGTAATCCTCTTTACTTATTTGTCCAATATTTCATTCAAAAGGTGGCCTTTTTGGAGAGCTTTGGGGTGCCCTAAATGTATCCATGACGAGTATGCATGACAAATACTCAGTTCATATGCCACAACTGTCAGGCACATTGCTGTCACATAACTGTGTGTTTGTGCAGGAGAATGTTGCTACTGAGATTTTTTTGTAGCTCTGAATTTTCAGTACCTGACTATTTTTGTTACTCACTTGCTTGAAAGTATGTAAATGTCAAGAAGCAAAATAATGAGGAGATTTTTTTTTTTTTTCAAAATAAAGTGGTTACACTCATTCAAGCACTGCTGATAGGTGAACATATGTTAATTATTGGATAAAGGTGTCTGCTAAATGTCTAGAAGAAGAAGAAGATTGCAGACACCTTTGCTGCTCTAAATCAGGCTGCCAGACTGAAAACACCTTAGTTCGTTTCATCTGTACTTTGATTGACATGTGGTAAACAAATGATCTGAGTGAGTGATTATTGGAGCAGGCAGACAGCTATCTTGAAAGGCTAAGAAACCTACACTGTCTCTAGGTGAGTAACATCACTCCTTGTAATCACAGAAAAATAAAAGTTTGCTAAACACTCCCATGCAGTAATCTAAATCAATGAACATCAATGAGAAAATAATAAAGACGGCCGGGAAGCAACAATTACTTCTTGCAACTTGTATTGCATCTTAAAGATCCAGGACCGTATACAGCAGCACAGCACAGATGAGACATGGTGTTGCTCTTTACTATGCAATAAAAATTGTTAAAAAATGTTATTTCCATGTGCCCCTTGAGAGTCAAATGGTTGCATTTTCTAATAACATTTACAGTAAAAATGCATATTGAAAATTCTGAATAATAATAATAATAATAATAATAATAATAATAATAATAATAATAATAATAATAAATGTAGTCTGGATCCATTATACTTACAAATCCTGAAGAGGCTCCAATCCATCTTCAAATGCCGCTTCACAGATGCTGAATCAGCGCTCTCCAACCCAGAAAGTTGATCATTTTCGCCACCACTTTCACTATTATCCAAAACTTCAAAAAGACTGAATTGACTTCTTTTGGGATGCTTTGGAACACTGCTTGCCATTTCGTTCGATTTTAGAAATTTTACAAATTGAAACATCAGAAAACGGTAAGAAACCTTGATCCTATCTGCATAACACTGAGCTCTCGCTTGCAAATATGTGTCTTGTTTACATACGCACATCGATTACTCTTCAATGGATTAGGCTACAAACAAATTCAGGGTATGATTGGACAGCTTGTGACCTCTACAACGTGATCAGGGAGATTTCACCATGAACAGATACATGTAAGGCCAGACAGCGAAACTCGCAGCTAGTCGATCGGAGTTGTTTTTGAACCATGAGGTACTAGACACATTGTGAAGGGAATATCTCAGCCGTGAAATGGCGAATTCGAAAAATTCCTTCGCTGTTTGACAGTAGGAAAACGTTTTTGATATTGAGTCAGTTTTTTTTTGCTGTTTTGCTTTTGTAATAATATTACAGATGATTTTTAAATCTGATGTGTAATTACAGTACCATGTTCCGCCCGCGGAACAGGTGGGCATAAGAGGTTAAGTAATTGAGAGCTTGGTTGGAATGACAAACAGCAGCTCTTGGTCCCCAAGATCGAATTTGAGAAGCCCTGTTCTATTGCAACTGCTGTTACGTAATTTGAATAAAAAAAAAAGACATATAGCACACACTTAGAGAGAAAAAATGACTAAAATAAACATTTGAGTCCAAAGGAGTGGGCTTAATCATGTGGTAATGCCCGCCTCGTGCAGTTAACATAACAAGAAACTATTAGAATATGGAAACGTTAAACAACATAAATAGGTTTATCCCGATTTCACTTCAACATTCCAGCGGGGGAAGTTGATTGGTACTCAATTGTTTTCTGAATTATAATATAACCCTATAATTTTACATGCCAATATTAAGCTTTGTTGAATTCCACTTCAGAATCGTTGTCCTCAACAGCTTGTGAATGTCCTGATGCAGATGTTGAAGGCGTGGTGGTATCTTGTTTTTTGTCTGTATAAATTTGAGGAAGTAATGGAGCTCAACATGTTGTCAGTTGGCTTGAATCCAACAGAAAGGTTAACACACTGGGAAGTGAGCAACAGACCGTTGATGGTGTCTGATGCACCTGTTGTGTGGCTCCGTTTTTGTTAGATTAACTTAAATACCAGAGAATGTCAAGGGCAAATGTTGCCAGTTCCATCAGCATTCTCCTGCCTCCGAGATCCTCCAAAACCAGTGAATTGTACCAGAACTTGTCCACATCCATTCCTTTAAAGTTCTCTGGCAGTTTTATCAAGGGAATTTGCCTCCACTGGTCATCGATGAGCTGGAGAAAGTCAGTGTTCTCAGGATCCATGATTCATGGAACTTCTAGTAGAAGTGGCAACAAGGAGGGGTACCACGATCTTGAGCCCTGATCTGTGGCCATCAAGGGGTCAGGCATTCAATGTGAGTGAGAACTGGGTCATCAAAGTTGAAGCGTTTCTTTATTTCAAGGCAAGCAGTCACGAGGAAGCGCTGACATGAACTCGAAAGTCCATTAAGATGTCCTCCTGGTTGCGATTTGAATTTCCTTGTGTAAGGAGCTTCACATTCTGCATCACTTTAACACCCAGGTACATGTTTGTAAGAGGTACAAATTTGGATGCATCTGCAGGATCCATTTTGCTGAGTGGTGTCATTAGGACATAATTTCTTTCCATGTAGGACTGGAGAATGGCCATGTAAGTCTCAACCATTTTGCTGTGCAGAGTGGTAATCGCAGCTTTTTCACTTTTGAAAATTCTCATTTAAGTTGTAAACTTTGGAAGACTCCATTCCAGGAAGTAGTAGTAAAGGCGAAGTGATGCATCGTTTAAACAGTTGTAAATATGTTCTGCTGCGTTCCATCAATCTTCGAGCCACTGTGAAGTGAAGAACAGGTGGAGGGCATCCCACTGGCTATGTAGCCATTTTACAACTTGCTGTAGTGATAGCCACTGTGTTTGTGGGGGCTTTAGCAGTTTGTGGGGTTCCACACTGCAAAACTCTTGAAATTCTTGGAACTGGGCTACACATTTTGCGCTGTTCTTAAAATAATTATAAACATCTCTTGCTAAATTCTCACATCTGCGAGGAAGCTGCTTGCACGCCTCAACGTGCAAAGCTGCAACGTTGCACTAAGATGCTGGGAAAATCATTCTGCATGCGACTGGCGACTGAATTATTTTTACCCATCATTGTGTTGCATCCGTCAGAACTGAAACCAATAATGTTTGCAAGAGGTACGCCTGCATTACTGAATGTTTTAATTGTTTCCACATATAGACATTCTGCTGTGGCTTCTCTGTGTGCAGCATCCTGAAAAAATCTGAACGAGCTTCCAGAAGCGGCTTTGAACTGGCTTTGTAGAATCATCGAAAAAATGCACGACAATGCAGAGGATTTTCACATTGCCGATGTCACTCCACTCGTCAATTAGGTGGCTGAATTTCTTGACTTTGTTATTTTGAGGACCTTACAGTAATCCTCAATCACCAATGACATGCTTTGTGATCGCAGTAGCCTTTGTGCGGCCAAAACTAATAATTTGTGCTACTTTTGAGTCCTTAAAAGTGTCTTTCAGCACATCAGTCAAATGATCAGCGGCTCGCATAGCTATGTTATGCTCAGACAAAAATCCTGAAAGCTTCAGCTCTGCAGTTTTAACAGCAGTTTCTAAATTTACTTTTTCAGTACTCGCATGCATGCACTTTGTGATTGACATCTGATTTGGAGTCAAACATTTTACTTTTTCTTGGTGCTTCTTTGATTGTAAATGGTTTTTCAGAACACTATGTTCTGTAGTTATTTGTATTTTACAACAACGGCATATTGCTCTTGTTGTGTTGCCAACCACAGGCTGTAACCACCCAGCGAATAAAAAGTCAGACTCCCATTCTTTTCGATAGAATTGTTGCCGGTGTTTTCCTTTCTCATACTACTTTTTTTTTTAGGGGGTGGGGGGTAATCCGCTTTGCTGTCAGTATTGATGTTGCTAACGACGTCTAGGCTAGCTTTCAAATATACTGGTTAACTTAAAAAATATTTTACTGTGCTAAGCTTAGTCGTCGCACGTCTCTACCACACCCACGGAAGCCATGTTCTCTTTTGCCTCTCACCTACGGTAAGGTAAGACTCCTTTGTTACTAACTGAGTGTGTTTTGAAAGAGCTTTTCCAATTCGGCTGCAGTTCCCCTGCATTCATGCTATAAGCTGGCTTTCGTGGAATCAGCGGCTCTAAAATTTAGCTTCTTTCTGCACCTTTCCTTACAGCCTGCCTCGCTTGCATTGCAGGCTGTGCGTATTTACTGTCTGTCGTACGTGTGTGACTGCTTGTGCAGTACTGATTTGACGGAATGTGTATTGCCTTTTCAGCCTACAGTCTTGGGGAGAATGCAGTTCCTCCACCGGGGCTAGGTTTTGCTGTACCCCCGAGTGATGCCGCCAGTAGCCATGCACACAGTTGAGCGAAATATAAATAAATACATATTATTGTGTACTGTTGCGTGTTCAGCAGTGTTTGACCCTGTCATAGTGCTCTGTGTGTACAGTACTGCGCATAGCGCCCTCGGTGCACACGGTGCTCGGTGCGCATTGTGTCTAGTACCACGGTGCGTATAGCGTCCTCAGTGCTCAGTACACTCGGTGCATACAGAGCCTTAAGATTGATGCGCATAGCGCCCTCAGTGCTCAGTACACTCAGTACTCAGTACTCACAGTATCTAGTAACCAGGTGTGCAAAGCACCCTCAGTGTTTGATACACTAGGTGCACGCGGTACTTGGTGCATGCAGTATCTTGATGCACTCTGCTTGTACACTATGCTCCATTCCACTGTAGGCTACGCACTGCCAGAAAGTGGTAGAGGAATTGCTGCAGTGCTCTCACCGAGAACACAAGGTGTCTCGGCAGGTAGCCTCAATGCTCCCTTCCTGTACTCAAGTAAGGGAGAGAACGAAATGTTGGCATCCACCGTACTCGCTAGTCTGTCTGGCCGGACAAATGGTTTATAACAGAGGACTGAACGAATCCTTATTCCATGTCCCTATTCGTCCAGGGCAAAGGACATATCTCCGCTTTGCCTTTCATTGGAGTGTCATTGATTTTTTTGTGCTGACATTCGGCCTCTCCTTAGCCCCGTCCCGCACATTTTCGAAGTGCATGGATGCCGTCCTAGCTGCCTTTCGTCCTAACTACCTGGACGACTTGTCAATCTGTTCTAGTTGCAGGAAGGAGCCGTGGTCCCTACAGCGATTGTGACGAAGCATTTGTTGAGGCAGAGTCTCACTCTTGATGCCAGAGCCAATTAATACAGGAGCAAAGTACGGTCTACTTGGGTCTCCGGCTGGATTCCCTTACGATATCGACAGAGTAGCTGCGATTAACTGCCTGGCCCTATTCAACAAGGGTTCACAGTATAATTGGTGTTTTGTTCAAAATGACTGGGTCTGATGGACGTAGCTTCATCAGACACCTGACTGGTGTTACTCCACATTCGCCTGATCCAAGTGTGGTTCAGTGTTTTTCGGCTACACCCCAAGCGTGATACACAGTCGTCTGACCGTGTCTCACCTATGCTGGGAAGCCCTACGCTGCTGAAGGCAAGCCTCTCATCTGAGCGAAGACTTAAGAATGGGAGTAGTTGGGTACTTTGGATACGACAAAAAGTTATTAAGTATAGGATAGGTAATTTGTTAGTTTCAGTTTGTTTTATTCTCTATTAAATTCAGTAGGGCTGGGATGGTAGTGTTTTGTTTACTATCATTTTCATGAAGACCCGATACATCGTTTTTTCATAATGCAAGAAACATGTAAATAATAAGTACATATATTTTCATCAAATCTAATCACGAAAAGTAAACATTTCTCCAATTGAACTTAAAACTACACATTTCTAATTATTTGTCTAATCACACTGTCGACGAGGTTCCCCACAAAGTTAATACAACTTAAAAAATATTAGTCGTACCTTGACAGCAAATGGATTAGAGAAAAAACAAAAACAAATAAAAACTCCAAACTCAAGAATAACTCTTTACAAGTGCAACGTAACAAAGTCTGTGCTCTCTCCAGAGCTTCTCTTCTGTTTTTATTCAGAAATATTATGGCATCCACATTCTCCGGTTTCAAAGAAGAATGCTGTTTGTTTACAAGCATCCCTGCTTTGCTGAACACACGCTCGCTCTGGACTGATGTTGCTGGGATACTTAACATGCTCTTTGCCAAAGCTGCTAGTTTGGTAAAGCTGTCTGGTTGTTTTTCTACCAAATCATGGGATCTTCACTGATGTTTAATGTTTCAGAAACATAAATCGCTCTTGTTGGATTAAGGTTTCCTTGGATGTAGTGTGTGTTTGTTGCAGTCCGTGAGGTAACAATTCCTTTGCTTGTTCTGTCTTCATTTTCTTTTTAACAGGCAAGTCCTCTATGCTGCACTCACTTGTACCGGCACAATTTCCATCATTTTCGAGGTTGTCCTCCACCAGCCTCACTAGTTTGGAAGACATTGCTTCAGCGCAGGCTTTGGCCTCTTCAGATAGGAAATCCAGATGGCGAAATCGTGGGGTCAAGAACTGACACAAAAAGCAGTGGCATAACCTCATTACTTGGGTCATTCAGCTGATGTAAACAAAATCGCTGAGACAGATTTACGCACTAGCGTATCTCTCAAACTCTGTGTAACTGGAATTAGCAAATCATTTGAATTTGAAGAAGACGGTGTCTCCCCTTCATCAGGAACTTCAGTCATTCTGTTTTATCCCTGTTGCAAGTGGGTACAAAGAACTAGCTGTAATGTTTTTTTTTTATCTGCACTCAAAAGTACTGTAACCAGTTTGAATGGCTGTAGTAGAGGTAGTATCTCAGCCATTAGCTTCCTTTGCTCAGTTGCAAAGTAGCTTGCGTCAGACTTTCTGGTCAAATTCCTTCCGGTTTGCCCAAACGGCAATAACGTATGGACTTGTCGTATGTCCTCTGTATATTGTGCCCTGCACAGCTCACACTTGCCTCGCTACCAAAAAGTAACACGGCACGTTTGCTTGCGGAAAGCAATGACATTGCTCTGTACACATTGGCTGCGTTGTCATGAACAAAAGCTATTACTTTTGTAGCCACTTCAAACTTTGTGTTTATGTGATTAATCGCTTCTGCTAAATTCACAGCTGTGTGTCTCGTGTAATTTACGCTAATGCTTTTGACTCGAGTTCCCAGTTTTGCTTAATGTAATGGCAGGTGACTGTTAAAAACACTTCTTGTGTCATGCTTGTCCATACCTTGGTAGTGATGGACATTGAATTACACGCCTGGCTTAAATCCTGTCAAAAGCTTTTTCTTTGCATGTTCGTGGTCCAGAGTAATGAATTTGGAGACTGTTTTTTGACAGGACATTTCATAGCCTGGAGCACGATTCACAGTCAGATTTTTAAAGGCATCTCCCTCTATTTTATGAACAGGTCTGATATCTTGTGTGACAACATCCACTATCAGGCTTGTTATTTCTTTTGCTCTCACACTTTTTAATCAACTTGCTTTTCAAAATAAGATGTCACTGAAGGTGTTGCTTCCATTTGTTTTTTTACATGTGTTGCCGCTGTCATGTTTTGTCGGGCGCTGTCTTATTAAATGATCCCGCAGGTTGCCGGTATTGCCACAGAAGCTCATTAAAACTCTACAAACACCGCATTTGCCCTTTCCATTTTGTTCTTTTGTAAAAAAAAAAAAAAAAAACTTCCAAATGCCTGACAGCATTATTTAAAATGTAATTAAATTGAATTAATTTAATTAAATTAACTAGCAAAGTCTGATCCTGAAATGCAGCCTACCTCTAGTCTCTTCTATAGTTTCTTTTTTGTTTTGTTGTCACTCTTACTCTGAAAACCTAAGTGCTGCATTGTGTGGGTGGGGAGGTTGTTGTTGTTATTTAAAGGAACCAATGGGAATGCAAGGAATAAGAGTGTAGATTTACATTTTGCCGGTCCTATTAATGAACTGATAGATGCAGTTTTTTTTTTTTAAACATCGATGGTTATTACAACGAATCTATGCACTGCCCCAGCCCTAATATTCAGATTTTTTTTTTTATTTATTTATTTTTTTAAACGAGGACGTTATAGGTTCATGTTGCTGCTGGGCCATGAACGGATTTAAGTTCAACAACTCCTCTAAATAACATGTTACTGCTATTAAGCACTGGTAATAATCTGAAGCCATGGTATTGCAAAATGACAGAATCCCGTTTTTACTTTAGAAATGTTTTTTTTTTTTTCATTAGAAACTTGTCATTCTTTTGTTTAAGTGAATTTTCTGCTTTGATGTTGAAGCTTTCTGTGCACTACCCATTCAAGCAAACCAAGTAGGAATTTACTTAAGAAGCTTTTCAAGTCAAGTAAGCTTTTGTGTATAAATAATTATAAATAGTTTAATCTTACTTTAAAAGGCACGTACCTGAATCGTAAGGTAATTAAACTGTTTGCTTCATGCTGTTCTGTCATCATGTGTGGTCCTTCCTGCAACTAAGTCATACTGTTGAAATTGTTTTATTCAAGAAAAAAAAAAAAAAAAATAATAATTCTCTTTTCTACTCTCAGCAGTTAGTACTTCAGTTTGCCCCCGTGCTGTTTAACAAAGTTAGGCGACTATGATTGACAGAAAATTATTTGACAACTGCTTCTCACATTGATTAAAACACTGAATTGTTGTACTGCTTTTAGAGTGAAACACTCACCTACAGATACCAAAACTCGGGAATAAGAAAGGCTACTGGTCCAGAGCTTATCTATAAAAGTGATTTATACTTAATTTTTTGTTATTATACAGTTAAATAAACTCTTAGTGCAAAAACTATTTTTTTTACAGTTGGTTGTTAGTTATCAACATAAAAAATGATGTCAGACTCAAACTGTATGAACCTTGTACTTATGATATCTGATTGAGTTAAGCAGAGATTGTATATGGGGGTGGGAGTTTCAGTCAAAGTGATCATTGGTCACTTTCACCCATGAACATTTTTTATATATTTTTTAAAAATATTACACAGACAGGGTTTATTGCATAAACACTCTTTAGTATCAAAAAATACTTTTTTTTTGCATTTACTATTTTTTTTTTATGTTTTTTATTTACAGTAGTTATTTTTGGTCCCCAAAGTTTTTTGTCACTTACAGGCTTACCGGGTGCCAATTACCACACAGTTGATGTATAAGGAATAAAGCACAACTTGAAATACTACAAAGGGGAAATTGACTTGTTGAACTCTCCCTTTTAATCCCATCGATCTTTTAATCCCATGTCCATGCATCATAATTAACAAACAAAACATACAGAACAAAGAAACAATGGCACAGGGGCCAAAATAAAAGCAAACAAAAGAATAACCACTCGTAAGCTGGGGATTTGACTTCACAGCTCGAGGCTACTGCAATCTCCTAGCCATACAGATGGCTGTGTTTACATCGAGGAGGAGAGTGTCCACTCCATCTATAGAACTACAGATAACCTCTTGTATGTCGTGCTACTAAACTTAATTCTTCTTCAGCATCTGTATCGGGTTTGAATCATTGTCATTATGTCCATGCATCACTAGTCCTTGCTTAGCCAGGTACTGAATGCGAGTACAAAAATCATTAGATCAGCACATTTGGCTCTACAATGGATGGGCAAACCCAGTCTGGATAGTTCCACCCCAGTTGAGAACTGAATTGATCTATTCTGTACCTGACACTCCTTTAGGTGGACACCAGGGTTTTGAGAAAACTCAGAGACAAAGATATGAGCTGGTGGTGAGAAATGAAAAAGGGCCCACAAGTACTGTGACAATTGTATAACATGCACCCAAAATAGCCCGACAACAAGCACACATAATGTACCCCTTAGGCCCTAGAGAAGGAGTGGCTCATAGACAGAATTACAGACAGAATTCATAGGACCTTTGCCTCATGCTAGCAAAGGGAATTTTGTTTTCTAAATTGGTAGAGGCTCCCCCACAAAAAAAGCTAGATGGGTACTCCCCACGTCAGAAATCTGATCAAGGGACACATTTTACAGGGCGAGTGATGCAATTCATGCAATTCAGTTGTGTGTGTACAAGTACTGTTCGAAATTCTTACATTAAACACAGGAAAATCACACTATGGTCAGAGACAGTTTCAATAATTTCTCGCTTTGAAACTCTGTCTCTGAACATTGTGTGATTTTCCTGTGTTTAATGTAAGGCTTTTTGAACTCCTGCCTAACGTAGCCCAAACGTGTTAACCATGCAACTCTGCACGTATACACTTACACCCACGCTGTTTCAACGAGACGAAGTTGAACTTGTATAACCTTGAGTCTCGTCTTTGTTTCCATGTTACTACTTCAACAGCTGTTTCCTCATTTCTGTTGTAAAACTACAAGCCTGAAATCCAGCAATAAAATTGTTTACTTCTGCTTAAATGACGCAATAGAGCTCCACCTCCTATCAGGACAGGAACTTTCAAATTATGGCTATATGACATGTATTTTCTAAGTTTAATAAATATGACTCAATTTTATTGAAAATATGACCCATGTACGCCATATATTAAAACATATTGTAGCAGCTGGATATCCAGCAGGAGGAATGGAAGAAGCAGACAGGAAGGAGTCAGGTTTGCTGAAGAAAACTGTTAGATGCTCTTTATTGAAATGGCCACATCAATACAAGCCAGATTAGAATATCTAGATAGATTTTCAAGTTATTAAACACACACGTGTGTGTATATATAATTGCAATATGGTTTGTTTTTCTTTTCAATTTACCATCCTAATGAGGGTTTCTCATATTCAGTGAAGCACCATTAATATGAGCTTAGTGTAAGCTAATTAATCTAGGTCTTAATGTGTTAAGCACAGAATTATGTTCTTGACAGCTTTATGGGCTTTAAGTATATGTAAAAGAAAGAAGCCACTTTGTAGGTTCAACACTTCACTGGTTCAGTATGTGCCAATTCATCTTACCGTCACCAGGTGGTGCTGTGTTGCTTTTTTATGGCAGAATGAAAGTGTTGCACCTTGCTATTATATATGTTTGGCAAGAGAGTTAGGGCATCACAACTCTGCCATGGCCTGGCCAATCACTGGATATGAACCTCATTGAGCATACATTGATACAGATTCTTTACCAGGAGTGGACTGCAGTCCTGCAGGCCAGGATTGCTGTTCTCGTCCAAACAAGGTGTCAGTGTGTTGCTACCTTGCATAAGGCAAAGGGCTGCTCCACAAAGTATTAACCCCACTCATATGTTGCCAATGCTGTGTGTGGTTCCAGAACAAACAGGTGTTATTTCAAACTTGGGTGGCCACTTATGTCAAGTTTCTGTGTATCTTGAGAGTCGCTAATCCAATATTTTATTGACACTATCAGTATATAGGTACGCTCTTGTTAACGATAGAAATCTTATATTCAGGTGAGACTCTTGTAAATATTTTATACTAAATATATGAAACATTAGGAAATTATTCAGTGTAGCATAAGCCAACATAATCGCAACTCACCACATATCACAGTTATCATATATATGCGGTGCAATACTCATGTCAGTAATACTGTTTTTTTAATACTTCTGCAACATTGATTGGACTAAAGGATATTTTTTTTATAATTGTAATTCACAATTGTATTAATATCCAAATGTTGAATAAAATAATCACCAAAAATCCTGTCTCTGTGTTGTCATGTTTGCCATAAAATTGCAGCTTTTGGAGAAAGCTGATTTGTAGCATTGTTAAATACTGCATAGGTAACTTATCTTTGAACTTCACACTAAAACGTGGAACCGGGAAACTACAGATGAGCATCAGTATCACCTTCATAACACTTAAAATCATGGAATCAGTTGTAAGAGGGAAGTTAGAGGAGTATCTATGTAGCAACGGCATCATAGGAGACAGCCAAATCAGATTGAGGAAGACAATTCTAAGCAGTCACTGAAACGATGGACACAAAAAGAGCCTATGACATCATATAATTGGACTTCCAAATATCCTTTGACAAAGTGCTACATGAAAGGCTAATCCTCAGTATGCAATCAATGGGCATCACATGCATGTGGATACAAAACTGGTTGAAACACAGGAAGTAGAGTATTGTAGATGGAAAATACCTAACTCGGGCCGCAGGGCTTCAAAGTTGGACCACTCATGTTTCTTGTCAACATCAACGACTTAGATTGGCCTCCTCTCATTCATAAACTTTCAATTGTATTATGTTCTTAAACAGCAACTTTGAAAGGAACCTGTGTGACCTCAAGGCAGATGTATAACAATAGGAAGTAAACAAAATATATGGTGATTGTAATGCAGCTGTTCTTGCAGTGTTGCAGATTTTGGAGTGCTAACTAACAATTTTAAATTCTGTTTTCATTAGAAATCACTGCCCTCATTTGTTGTGTTCACATTATTTGTTGCTTGCTTCTATATGTCGATTTTTCAAATACAGTAATTAGGCACCACAAAGCTACGTAAACCTTTAACCAATCTATTTTATTAAACATCTGATTATATGCATATAAATGTAACACATACTGTAGGTATAGCAAACATTTTTAAACATGATGACTACATTTACCTCCCCTCTCCTCTTCATTTTGTAATGTGCATATATAAATAAATAAATCAAACAAGGTAAGCATACATTATAGAAAGGATTATAGTAATCTTATCAGGGCTTATCTGTATTCAGATCAAGAGCATTTTCTCATTTCTTATTTTCCAAGGATTTTAGGTTTTACCCATCCAGCACCGCTATCTACAGAATGGCTTAGTTGATCTGTTGCCTCGATTAGAATCCACATAGTCACGCATGAATCTCCTGTGGGTTGCATGTCATCTACCTCGTAGTCACGTTCTAGTAAGAATTGTATTGACTGCAGCTTTCCTTTTAAATTTATTTAATCAAGCTGTATAAGTCAAGAGACTGAGATTTAGATTCTCATGAATGAAGAATTGAAAGAAAATCTGTGAAGACGGAACAGCAGATGCTCATATATAAAAGTAGTCAATTTATCAGTTAATGTACAGTAGCAGATTATGATTAAGTACAGATTTATTAGTAATACATTAATTCAAATATATAAATAAATGAGTGGCGGCTCGTCATAAGAGGCTACAGAAGCTAAGCCTATGTGTAATTCTGTAAAAGTATAAAAAAACATTTCACTTTAAAAACTATCGCTGTGCAATAACCATACTGATCTGTGATAGCTGAGTATTGCAGATGGTTTTAGTTTAGCCTCTAGTGCGTGTTCCATATGTTTCAAACCTTACGTCATGCTTTGCAAGGTGTACTGTACTGCTGTTGGCTAACATGACAGAATCCCACCCTTTGAGTTTTGTGTAACCTCAAAATGAATGAATTCTGTGAGTATTCCACCTTCAGCCATTTCCTGTAGCGCCACACACTTCAAATACACTTGTCAAAATAACATAAACCACTTCCTATATTAATTAATTTATGGCACCTGCAGTGAAAAACAAAAAAGGTACACTAATAGGGCAATCAAGAACGTTCTTTTTATACAGTTATTAACACAGACATACATGCATGCTTATTTCACAGTGCACGATGCATTTTCATTTAGTTTATAGTCAATATGAAGCTACAATTATGTGCAGTACGGTCATTTCGTAGTTTTGTGTACATATATTTCTTTAGGTCTTATTTACTTGTTATGGTCCTACATAGACACATTTGCAGACTGGATCATTAGCTTCATTGGTCTGAAGCTGGTGCTGTTTTTAAAACAACAGTTTTGATGGTCATAATTCCATTCAGAATATCTGTAGGCAATTGATTTCTTATGTCTATTTTTAGAAGGTTCATCTGAGAAAAAACTTGTTCTAATTCTGCAGTACTGTGGGAAAGGCAACATATTAATGGCAAACTTGGCAAGTGTAGGAAAACATGGTTCTCAGTTAGCTGTAGACAAAAGCACAATTTTGTGCCAGTTTTCATCAGCTGCCAGATCCCGTCTAAGGTCCATCAAGTCAGTCAGTCACTTGTTACTGCATAAATTCCATATAGGCTATCCACCGTATTTCTAATAACAATCTGGTAAAAGCACTGCAAGCCAGACGATGTCTCCTGAGCTTACAATGCTTTGGCTACTTGGTTGAAGAAGGTACTAATTTCAGCAAAGTATTGTTAATTAAAATTCTTGTTTTGATACTTTTCACTGCCATCACATAAGGTGTAGGTATATGGCACACGTATTAGTGTTAATGTGACTTTTTTTTTTTTTTTTTTTTTTTTACTGACTTGCATTACATGTATGGATAAGTAACCTTAAGTCTTACTTATTTATCAACCACCAATGCAGCAAAGGCAGTTTTCCTTGCTTTTACTGTTGACACACTTCTTGAAGAAGATGCTCTTTCTCCAGGGTCAAGGATAAGGTTTTTGGCAGTTCTGGGCTTTCAGCACCATATACTGGAATGTGTCCTCTTGTCCTTTCAGTCCAGAATACAAACTCAACTTTTGTGAGGATAAGAGGAAGGATTCCGGAACACGTTCGCTAGCGTTTACACTACTAAACTATTCCAGAATACGTCCTCTTGTCTGCTCGTTCCAGAATATTTGTGCTAGTGTAAACACACCTATTGTTTGCTGTATTCAAGCAAAATCAAACCAATTCACTTGTGTTGCCATGCGAAAGTGGCTGAGAGTAAACTCTGGGTCAGCCAGTTGGATTTTGTATGAACACAAGGAGATACACTCAGTGTTGTCAGATTGGGCAGGTTCACATCCAATTGGGCTTGTATTTTTTTATTGTGCATGAAAAAATGGTTTTGGACATATACCTAATTTTTTGGTTAGTTTTGGGCATTTGTGCAGTTATTACATTTGGATATATTTTTGAATAGCTATATTTTTATGCAAACTACTAAACTATATCATACACAACCGTTAGTGTTTATATCACTGTTGATAAACATTGTAACAATTACAAGCATCAATATCTGTGGATATGACGAACATGCCATTATGGGTAGCTTATGATACATGCGCGCCTGTTAATGAGATATATACTACTGATAAAAGATACAGTATACAGGAAGGAGTGGGATTCTGATCATGAACTAAATGTAGACAGTTCTCTGATATGATTTCTTAAAAATGACAGTTGAAATAGAATGGGACTAAAACTGTTGTCAAACACTTACGCCACATTCGATTTGGACTGCAAAGAAATGGCCTAACTTCCGTCTCATTTACAACAGGCCTCCTCAGAGCTGCTGGAAAAGTTTGACAGCAGCATGTATAATGGCTAATGCAAACCATTTCAAGGTGACTGCACGTGTACATAGTTTAATGAAAGCTTAAATACTTCTACATTTCAGTTCATACATAACATACAGGACATTTTCTTCACATTTTTTGTACATACATTCTTGGAAGTATATGTGGCTCACACAGACCTGTAATCAAAATTCAGGAAGGTTAGGAATTGTTTACATTGTTTCAAATGCAAAGCTTTATCGACGTATAATATAAATTATAAGAGGGAAAGCAATTTGTATTTTTTCATTAAAATAGATGACTAGCTTTACTTGTCACTTAACTCTGGCTACAAAAGTTGTTTTATCTTTTGAAGTCCTTTGCTTTTGCAGTTCCAAATGCACTAACCACTCTGCTACCCATAGTTACACCATGTGTGTGTGTGTTTACGCACTGCTGAGTTTTAATTATTCTAATACCTTAAGATAAAAATGTAGCAAGAAACTGGAAAGCACCATGTTTGATGGTTTAGGCAACCTAATATTGGGCTACTTTTGGACTGGTGTTTTAATTTCACGCAACCCTGGATACACTGCCTATGTTGAAATGTCAGTGAGTTAAGTTCTTCCAGTTTGCGGACAATTCCTTGTCTGTTTTGGCCCCTCTTATGGCTTTGGGCCCTAGGCAGCAGCCTATGCGTTAATCTAGTCCTGACCCTGACAACAATCTGAGTTTGTCACAGAATTTTATATTGCTTTTTGACTTTGAAAAGATGACATGCCTTATGTGCTTATCCAATTTATTTTTTAACTCAATACCTGTAGAATGGAATTCATTTTACCCTCAATCAATCCTGAAATTATTGTAAACATACAGAACAAGTAGTATGAGTAGTATAATATGAAATTATTGTAAACATACAGAACAAGTAGTATACCTTGCAAGGCATGGTATAGGGCAACTCAAGTTTTTAGTTTTTTATATATATATATATATATATATATATATATATATATATATATATATATATATATATATATAATATATAAAAAATCTCTAGAGTTTGCTAGCAACTATAAAGGCTTCCAAGAAAACATGGTTGAATCACCACAAATATTCACTAATACAGCTAGCTACATTTCCTATAATTAGTTAATGTGCTACTAAAGTTGTATCATGTACAGAGCATAATCTTACGCTGAAGTTTAAGTGCACTGTTAGATACAGCTGAGGAGCTATAGGCCAATTTGTGGGTTTTGAACCTTAGCAGAGGTCAAAGGTCGTGGGTAATGACATTTTTTTTATAGAGCACGTATGATCCCTGAAGCGCAAGGAGACAGTTTTTAGCTTAACCTTTTGGAGAGGTCAGAGGTTGCGGGTGATGACATTTTTCATAGAGCACATATGTCTTCCTATACGTGTTCCATTATAACTATGACCCCATCGGCACCCCCTAGGAGATGAAATTTAAACGTTAATTCCAAAATGGCTGCCAAACCATGTGACCAATCTGCTTTAGATTTTAGCGGTTATTTCTTTATTATGGGGTGCACAACTGTTTACATTGAAGAGCATACGTGCAACATTTGTCTTGTTATGGGTCATAAGTCATTTTTTAATTATCAGTATAGCCGCCAAACCATGTTACCAAAACACACCATATTAAAAATCGACAGTTTTAATTTTATCTTTTAGAGAGGTCAAAGGTCGCGGGTGATGATATTTTTTCGTAGAGCACATGAGTTCCTATACATGTTCCATTATAAATTTGAGCATATCGGCAGGCCCTAGGAGATAAAATTTAAACAAATTCCAATATGGCTGCCAAACTGTGACTAATCTGCTTTTGGTTTTAGTGGTTATTACTTTATTATGGGCCGTACAGCTACCAACATTGAAGAGCATACGTGCACCACCTTTTTGTTATGGGTCATAAAAAAAAGTTTTTCAATTATGGATATTGCCGCCAAACCATGTGACCAAAACACGCCATTTTGAAATCGACAGTACGTCACATTACCCTCTACTACCATACTCAGTTTCATGTGTCTAGTTAATTGCAGTATGGATTTTTACTTTAATATCTGTAAATATAGCACTCGTGAAATCTTTATATTGCTCACTGCATCCATGTTTTTTAACAAAAAAGCACGGATTTTACAAAACTTAGAAAGGACTTTGTCTTGAGCAAACATGACAGTTTTGGTGCCGATCAACATTGCTGTTTCAGACAAGAAGATCTTTGAATATTTTGCACAAATCCAACACGATGAGCAAACCAACCATCAAATTGATTTTGTTTCAACGTTTTCTTTTTATAGCCCATTCCTGCTCTATATGCTGACATTGTCAGATCTCCACCTAAAGTCATTTTTGTTCAGTTTGTCCAATATTTTCACAAGATGTAACCTAGTGGCCAAACTGTGAACTTTTTCTACTCAGGGACACCAGTCTGGTTGTCCACAGATAGGCATCTACTTATGTATATGTTTTCATGACTCTGCGACAAACTTTTGGTGGAATAATAATAATAATAATAATAATAATAATAATAATAATAATAATAAACACAGCAATAACAAAATAAACAAAAAATAAATATATAAAATAAAATAAACTGGTGGGGGATATGTATGTTAATGTGTATGTATGTTAACATACCTGTACTTTTTGTTTTTATGGACAATTGAGTTGATGACTAGTTTAACCGGTTAAATACCTGTACCTAAAAATAGCAACAAAAATAAGGCCCCTAATTTTAACCTGCCAACAAACAGTTAAATCACCTGTAAGAAGTAGGAAGTGTTATGTCTATGCTTCCTGTTTAAATCTCTAACCAGCCTATGTGTTTCATTTGACAAGCTGTGACACGCCCTTGATAATATGACAGCATGCTTTTAACAGCAGGGAGGGATTATTTATCCAATTGGGTGCCAAAGGGGTGGAGACAGGAACTTGCACCAAGCCTTACTAGCTAGCAATACTACTGTACTGGCGTCACAGCTGACTCAGTTTATATATCAGCAATGACTGAATCACACTGCTTCAGTCTAAAGGAAGCCACAGAGAAAGCTTAACAGCTGTGACAAAGAGGAAAAAGCAAGTGGAACACTGGTTTTCATTTAAGGTAATACCCATACCTGTTTTTTCAGTGTAGTGCTTTTAAATGTATATGGTGAGAAGGCCGTGTTATGTTCCAAAAACTATAGCATGCAGTTTATGAACAGAATCTGTTAAACTAAATCTTATCAACAGGAAAGAGCAAAACAGGAACTGAATTTGATATTGTATAAAAAAGGACATTTTAGATACATGACAGAATATTTAATAGAATCCCAATATGTATATTTGGGTGCTTTATTGTTACATTTTTAATGAGAGAAAATGTGTCCCTTATGAAGCTGGTGAACACAGAACAAGGGTTTACCTATATTTTTTGTCTTTTTATTTTTTCAATGCTATGACTTCCCATACAGCTACATGAACTGTCACTATTTCGCTGTAACCAAATGAGAAAACCTTTACCACCTGCCAGTGCACGCATGTTTCTTTTTCCTTTAATTCTTAATTAGGATTTGGCGGTATAATAATCTGTATGGAATAGAGTGTTATTGCACAATGCCATGGTTCGGCTCTATGGTATTTGCAATTTTCTGCAATTGTAAACTATAAAAAAAAAAAGACCAAAAGAATCTCGACACATGGCGAATTCACTGAACGGGAACATAGTGTGCATGTTTAGCTATTAAAGAAGTGGTGGATTGTTTACTTCACTGCATCAGACTGCCACAGCAAATGGTGGTTATCAAAACAAACAACAGTGCTGCGTCATGAAACAGGCAACAGGTAAGAATGTATTTATCCTTTTTGGAGGCAAAATCATCTAATTTACCATGTAGCCAAAGCTGTCAGATATAGTGCTTAGCCTATATTTTTGAAAAACCAAGATTGTACATTGCAGCACTTTCATATGCGATGATCTGGGAGGTTTACCTTATAGGGTAAAAGGGATACAAGACACTGTTAATGACCTTGCCTACCAATTACACACCTGGCTGCTTACCAACAGTTTGTAATGATACATACATCACTGGCAATGCAAAGCTAGCAGCTGTTTCATCTCATCAGCAAAAGGGGCATCCTAGCAAAAAGCTAGAATACACTACCAAGTTGTAGTAAGAAGGATTTTCCTTTACAATTGCCTTATTTTTTTGCGCAAAGTTCAGCTGGAATTTAAACTGGATTTAGAAATACTAAAAGTAAAATCAAAATGAAACTGGGACTGATGGGAACTGGTTTTGCGGTAGTCAACTGTGAGTTGAGGGAAATGTTCAAGATATGATGGTTAATATACAGATTTGTGCCATGTATTCAGTGTGGGAATAGGCTATTGCTGTAATCTTGCCCTGGGGTGAACCTTATTGCATGCAATGCTGTTGTTCCCTCTGATTTGTTTCAGTATTATTAGACCCTGCACTTGCAAGTACCGGTTCTTCAAATTTAATGTTGAGTAATGGTTTCATGTGCAGTTAAAAAACTGAAAGCATTGTAAATGCCTCAAACACCCACTCTTGGTGCATGCAAAACCCAAATGGATTGTTCATTCAGTTAGAGATACTTCTGTGTCTCTAAAGCTTAATTACTTTAACAAATTGTGGGATTCCACTTATTATACAAATGTATTGGTTGTTGAGTGTTCAGATTGAATGTCTTAAAAGAAGAAAACCCAAATATTTCACAGTATTCCACTGACCATATTTGGATTTTGAGTTAAAAGGGAAGCCTAATTAAGGCTGTATTTAACTTACATGAAGATAAGCGCATGGAATTGGGCAGGGATCTGGAATACTCAGCGGGCGCAAACATTATAATAAGATGTAAGGATTTTGCCTTGCACTGGAACAATTGCTGACCCACCAAAAACGTTATACCTTTGACAAGGTGCAAACCATTGTAGAAGTGAGTAATTAAGAGCTGTATGAAACCACACACCTTCAGAGACCTGTCATTGACCTCAGGGTGGCTGCTATGGCTCTTGTTGTGGACAGGCTGGAAAACCTTCAGAGAAGTGCAAAATGTAAAACCTTGCATATTAAAACCCAGGGTCACTTTGTTTGGGGTGGATTGTCCTCTACTTGCCTCTCCGGCAGTGTCAGCTGTGGTGTGGATAGCATTTCTCCTCCTGTGCTACATGAGGCTAGCATTAATGTGGGTTTAAAAATGAACCTGAGGACTCAAGTTATGTTCAATAAATATACCACTACACAGGCAATTTAAGTCAATGGGATCAAGCTTGAAGAAGTCAATAACTACGTATACTTAGGGCAGTTTCGGCAACGGAGAACCAAATGTGCAAAATAAACAGAAGAGCAAAAATGGGCTGGGCTGCATTTGGAAGATTAAGCATGGTTCTGAAGGGAAACTACCCTTATGCCTCAAGAGGAAAGTCTTTGACAAATGCATGCTGCCAGTGCTAACTTAAGGATGTGAAACCTGGACCCTCAATGCAAAAATGACTCAAAAGTTACAAATGACTCAGCGGAGTATGGAAAGGTGCATGCTGGGAATCAAGAGACAGGAAAAGGAAGGAATGGATAGGAGTGCAAACAAAAGTATGAGATGTTGTTATGTGAGTAAGGCCAACCTTGCTTTTCTGTTATAGTAATTGTCAGGACTGTATGCCATTTTATAGCTTGTGTAACCCTTTGTAATATAAACTCTTCTCAATTGATCCACCCGTTTGCATATTTGAAATAACCATGTTAACCCTTTAGAGCAATAGTTTGACATAAAAGATGGCCGTGTTAGTTAGATATTTAGATATGCCACTTTTTTTGATAGAGTAGATTTTTTTTTTTTTTGTTGGTATAGATTAATATAAAATGTATTTACTGGTTGTAATAGTTTTTTATTTTTTATAGAGTGAACAGCACTGCTGGACACGTGCTGTGACACTGCTATTAATTGAACAGGTCCATTTTAATAAGTAGCAGTTTCACAAACCTGTCCAGAAGCAGAAATGTGTCTTGCAACATTCAGGCGGTTGGATACAGTTTCGTAACTCCAGATGCATGCGACAAGATATTTAAAAAGAACTTACAAAACTGTATTGGATAACAATAATAGAAGTGGTAGAGGAACAAAAGTGTGGGAGTATTTTGATGTAATGAAGGATATACTTGGTAGGGATCCTGCGATAACACCACTTGCTGTGTTTGAGACGATGCTATTGCAGAAAAAACACATCCTTCAGCAGCAACATCTCCTGAACCGCAGGCAGGATCTCCAGAACCATCTACATTTGCATTATAACTAAATGCCCTGGCTCCGACCGAGTCCAAAGTTTTAGGGACTGTCAGAAGATTAGCATTTTCCGATCTCAGGGAATGACCAGTGGTCAGCAGATCTTGAAGATAAGGTCCAAGACCATGTAAGGCCTTATAGGTAATAAGAAGTACTTTAAAATAATAATAAAAAATAATAGCATCAGTAATAAAACAAACGAGGTGGATGTGGTTATTATATCAATTAAATATGCGATTAAAACCAAGTTTAACTGAGATTAATTTTTCTAATTGTGAGATTAATCTTTAATCGCTTGACAGCCCTAATAAAATAACTAAGGAGATGGTAGTAAACAATCTGTACAATACTTACATCCATGATCACTGTCTGGCAACAATTCACAATACAAAATTATGTTTTGCTGGCAAAATGATGGAGCACACTGTATGATTATTATTTTTATTTTTAAAAGGTATTAAAAGGTATTTTTATTTTATTACCTTGCAACCTACAGGCCTTTAAAAAAAAAAAAAGTAGAGAATAGAATTCCATTGGATTCTATGGGATTTTGTCAGGGCAGCTGTTTGTGTAGTATGGCTTGCTCATTAAGTATCTCACATGGGTCTTATTGACAAAGCAATTGTGTTTTTCATTTAATGTGAAGTAACGTGGTTATTTGAACTATAAATGAATACTTCACATTAAACAACAACTATGTAAGTCGCCCTAGGTAAGGGCGTCAGCTAAGAAATAAAAATAGGTATAGCTACGTAGCTAGCTAATGGTATAATAACAATTCATTAAAAGTATAAAAACTAGTGACCGCGATTGCAAGAATATTCTCATTTAACATAGCCTAATCACTATAAATAATTATAATACAAAAAATCCCATATCGAAATAGAATGTATAAAAACTACTGTGAATAGAATTTCTCAATGTTTTTCAACTTTAAGCCTCACAGAGTCTGTTGGAAAGATGAAAGTGAGAACGTCAGAAGGGTGTGCTTAACCAATTGGAGGCTGCCGTTCGGTCACATGGTAGCAACAAGCTTCAAGTTGCCTTCCCAACAAGCTATTAAATGTCATCTGGTCGGCGGGTAATGTGAAATCTGATCTGCTGATGGCGTTGTGTTGAAAGAGCAGACTTACAGCTTTCAGGGGATGTAGAACGTGGCTTTGAATGAACGCCTGCTTCACTTTAAATTAGGCATAATTAAGAGTTCTCACACGAACAGCACTCGACTGAAATGTGTATGTGTTTAAAAAACATGAAATAGCTCTTACCAAGTTATAGTTTAGACTTCAAATTATCAAAATAACACGAAAACCAAAAATTGTTCAGGGACACCATTTTTTCTGTTTTCGCAATGTTGGTGACATGCGACTGATTTTCATATAGCATTTCATTTCTATATTTAAACTACATTTAATCTTTTTTTTTTTTTTGGATATCAAAGATTTGGCAATAATGTTAGTTGAAGAAGCTGGTGTCTCACAGTGTGTACAAATGTACACACAATCTACACGATCTTGAAAAATGAAATCTGTGCTTTCAAAACAAAATGACTAAAATCAAAGTACAGTTGTTACCATGGAAACATCCTGGAGAAAACTAAAGATTCATAGGGGCCTGGTGAGGTATAATGAGAGCTTTTTCCTAACTCACTTTCAGTCATCTCTTACCTCAGACCCAGTCAATTTCTGGGTTTCCGTCTAAGTTCCACACAGGAGTGGGGGAAACTATGGGACACACATGCATTTAAGACTATCTTCTGGAGCCTTGGTTTGTGTCTGCTGCAACTAATAATCTTTCCCCTGCTATTCTTTGTGATATATTTTGTCATTGCGCTGATTTTGTATGGATAGATGTTACTAACATATAGTACTTCTCAGCATTGGCAAAAATGACCCTCATTTGCTTGTATTTTAGTTTTTTGCTATGTTTGGTAGGCATATCCATAGGCACATACAAGTATTCAAATGCAAGGCTATAGATTGCTAAGCCACTGAAATAAGTTTGGACTACAACACAGGGAGAGAACAGAAAGCAGGAGTCAGCAAGGTGTAGTCATGGTAGGAGTCACCTATTGGGCAGCTAAAAAACAGACTTGGCAAGGGGCATGGTTTTTCATTCCTGTTTTCTAATGTTGCATATTTTACTGGATTTTTTTTTTTTTTTTTTTTTTAATTAAATGATAATAAATTTAGTTCAAACAACACTGCATGCAGCTGTATTTTTCAATGTAACCAAAACATTATCTCTGAATTTAAGAAAAGGGATTTTTTGAATTTACTTTTTTTTCTTCACCCCTTCAAACAGTTAACTACAGAGCTGGCAGGCATGACTGATAAGTAACAAAACAGACAAAACAACAGAACTGACACAACCAGTTATTAATTAATGGGTGGATTTTTGGAATTCATGTACAAATGTTCAAGTCAGTTGAACAAGCCTAACAGGCTTTCATAGATACAAGCTGCCAAACACGAAAATGTATAAAAAGAGTATGAACATGTAGCTAGCACACATACATACTGGAAATATTTTCAGTGTTTTATATAGAAAGAAATTGCCATTTTAATTTCATTCTTTAACGGTTTTTTTGGCGATCATATATCTATATATATATATATATATATATATATATATATACACACACACACACACACACACACTAACATACTGTAAGTGGTCTCCAGTTTTGAGCAGCCGTCCTTTTTAATCATGTTGAGTTCATAACACTGTAAAACAGTGTATATGAAAATGTAATTATTATATACAGTACACCTTCGCTATAACAAACCTGTTGGGGGTCCAAGCCTTTTGTTCATTTTATTGAGGTGTATGTTATAGCAAAAGGACTATCAAAATGAACGACAAACTGTTGTAGTAAGTTAATGAGATGAGATTGTGAATAAAAAGTAGAATTGCATGCACCTGTTCAAAAACAATCTGACATGAATCCTTTCAAAGTGCACAATTTTAATGTAACATGCAAGCATTCTAAACTAAGCTTTTATTCCAAACTAACTTGATATGAAAGAAATGTTAATCAGATCCTCAAGTTTTTTTCGTAGTTTTTTTTTTCTTTAATCAATTCTACTTGCTGCATGGTTGCTGAACAAACCAAAAACAAGAGTGCTTTTTAACAACCTATATTCACGACAACCTGCATTACTCCTTTTTATAAATGATCAATATAGTTTCAGATTTGTTGTAACATAAAATGATTTTCGTTTCAGAGAAGCGTGCTTCTTATTAAGATAAAAGTGGACTTCACTGCGAGGTGGCATCCCATGCGTACAGACTGGGATGTTGACAGTGTGTGTATATTGTAACAAAAATCCTTAACACTTTAAGAATGAGCCTTCAGTCGATTCAGTGCCAAACTCAATATTTATTACACTAATACATGATCAAAGACAATCTGCCAATTGTTAACTAACAATTAACAAGTCACTGTGGGCCACGACCATGTTACAATATTATTTTTTTATTAGAGGTCCAACAGCCAGGTTCATTATATTTGTTCGTTATAATGAAGAATGTGTAACGAGGGTGTACTGTAATTAAAATACATATCTGTAACAAGGTTTCCTTCATTTATACAGGTTATTGGAAATGGAAGACTGAATCTGCATGATTGGGTTAGAGCTAAATATGCTAATAAGGAATACATGCAATACATACATGGAATACAAAAAAAAACAAACTTGGCAAACCACAGTTAAATATTGTAAATGCATGAGAAAAAAAAACTACGAAATGTGCAAATTTAGTGTGGTAAACTTTTGTATAGGATAATATATGTCAAATTCCTTTCCCTGTTTTTTGTCCATGGAAGTGAAGTGGGGTAACTGCTCTGTTCTTGCAATGGTGCTCAGGCGAAGTGGTCATCTATGTTTACACATGTTTTTTGGTAACATGTGCCGAGTACTCGCTGTACAGATTTGTTCATACCTTTTATACAGCTAGAAACAAAAGACACTAAATAGAAGCCTTGTATTTGAATGTGGTATGTACCAACAATGTTGTGTAAGTGAAATCCTTTCTAGAAATGTCAGAATTTGTGATACCATGAGAGATTCCACAGCCCTAGGGGTATACTAAGTTTAAAATCTGGGGATATGTGGAAGAGCCTTGTGAGAGTACAACAGTACTAGTTTTGTACCTTATGCAGTAGAACAACGGCTACTGAGGGAAAGGGTTTTTATTCCAAACACTGCTGAGGTGAAATGGCCCATTGTTTTAAAGGCAGAGCTTTAGTGTGGTATCTAATCAACAACAGCAAATGGAAGTTCATGACAGGTATGACAGGTTTCCAAACGTCATGTAATGTAGCAGTATATTTTATACATTACTATAAGTTGTGTGTAGCTAGCTACAGGATCCAATTAGGTCCATACGGGTCCATGTGAAACAATTACAGTACATATTTTCTGACTAAAACGTTGTAAAAAATCCTATTTTATATAATAGTCATTTATAAATTCTTATACTTTTTGTTGATTCAGCTATATAGTTTTTATATTTTCCAAAATCTGCACTCAGCCTAATTATTGGTTTTATCGTAGATATAGATTACATATCTACCTTTTGTAGATGTAGTTGTGTTGAAAAAATAAACCAAAACCTTTTTTTCTTGATTTGAATAGAGTAGTTTTTATTCAGTAGAAATCTTCATAGCTTATAATGCCATTGCATTTCAACAGATTGAGTAATCTTCTGCAGTACTGAGAATTGCAAAGTATTTCCCAATTGCTGTTCTGTTACAAACTAACATTAGTCAATACCCAGCCAATAACCAGCTGCCAATATCCTAGATTAACCCAATATCAAGTGCCCAAGCATCTTAACACAAGATATATATTAACAACCAGAGCGCAGAGTGGGACAATTGCAATATCCCTTTTTATTTATTTATGTCGCACGAACAATCACTTATTCAGCCGGTGCCCCCCACATTTGTCAGGTGGTGCGACATATTGTGCGATTTGGTATTTTAACAAAATAATGCAGTGCGAGTTCATGTTTTATTTGAACTTTGATGTTATTTCAATATAAACTTAAAAAATATATAACCATTGAAACTCAAAAGTTTGCTCAGCATACAGTGATCGTGATTATTGTCATGTGCTTGCTTTTTATTAGCTAATTGCGTGTGACATAATGTCTCTCTCAACCCTTAAATGGAAAGTCGATAAAGAAAACCTCAGCTTTAAGGACGATTAAAAGGACAAACATCTGTGTATCATACCATCATTTGCTAAAGCTAAACCTATGTGCTGTTGTGCAGTGAGAGTATCATGTTATTAAGGAGTACAACTTGAAACGTCACTTTGAGTCCATACACAAAAAGTTCAATGAATCATTTCCCCTACAATCATATGGTCTGCGAAAGAAAACTGACACGCTAGTCTCAACCATGGATCTTGACATGAAAAAACCATTTACTGATGCAGAAACCTTCAAAGAATGTATGGTGGCAGCTCTCTAAGGGGCGATTTCAGACAGCAAACTAAAAGCTAGCATTCTGACCACTGTGAAGCAAATATCTCTGTCAGCAAGAACAGCAACACGTCATGTACGAGTTTTAGCAGAAGTCCAGCACCTTGTCTTGGGTGGGTTGAAGCATGCTGAGTATATACGGTCCCGATAAAGTTTGTGAACCCTTAGGATTTTCACATATTTCAAACCTAAAATGTCATTAGATCTTAATCTAAGTCCTAATAATAGATAAAGACAACCTGATTAAACAATTGACACAAAAACAAGAACTTTTTCAACATTTATGTATCCACAGATGATTCAACATTCAATATCAATGTGTGAAAAAGTATGTGAACCTTTAGATTCAGTAACTGGTGGGACCCCCTTGAACAGCAATGACTTCAACAAAGCGTTTCCTGTAACTGTTGGTCAGTCTCTCACATCGGTTTTGAGGAATCTTGACCCATTCCTCCTTACAGAACTGCTTCAACTCGGTGACATTTGACTTCCTTGCATGGACAGCTCGCTTCAGGTCCTGCCACAACATTTCGATGGGGTTTCAGTCCAGGCTTTGACTAGGCCATTCTAGAACGTGAAATTTCTTCTTCTGTAGCCATTCTTTTGTAGAACTGCTTGTATATTTAGGATCATTTTCTTGCCCCTTTCGGTTCAGCTTCAGCACAAGGACGGATGGCCTGACATTCTCCTCTAGAATCTTCTGATACAATGCAGAATTCATAGTTGTGTCAATGATGGCAAGCTGTCCAGGTCCTGAGGCAGCAAAGCAGCCCCAAACCATCACACTCCCACCACCGTGCATGACGGTTGGGATGAGGTTCTTCTGTTCGAACGCAGGGTTTGGTTTTCGCCAAACATAACATTTCTCATTGAGGCCAAAAAGTTCTACCTTTGACTAGTCTGTCCAGAGAACATTGTTCCAGAAGTCTTGTGGATCATCTATGTTCTCTTTGGCGAACTTCAGACGGGCAGCAATGTTCTTTTTAGAGAGCAGTGGTTTCCTCCTGACTATCCTTCCATGAACATGATTATTGTTCAGTCTTTTTCTGATAGTTGAGTCTTGAACACTCACATTAGCCAAGACGAGAGTGACCTGCAGATCATTAGATGTTCTCTGGGGTTCTTTGTGACTTCCTTAATGATTTTCCAGTTTGTTCTTGGAGAGATTTTGGTAGGACGACAACTCCTGGGTAGAGTGACTGTGGTTTTGAACTTTCTCCACTTGTAGACTCTGTCTGACAGTGGATTGGTAGAGCCTCAAATCTTTAAAAATGGTTTTGTAACCCTTTCTAGACTGATGAGCATCAATAACTGTTTTTCTGAGGTCTTCAGAGATTTCTTTTGATCGTGGCATGACGTGTTTCCACACACCTGTATGGTGAAGACTAAACTCAAAGTTTCTGATCTTTATATAGGGTTGGGCCTCCCAAACTCACCCCTGAAGATTTACGTAATTATTTAAACACCTGATTCTAATTATCCCCTTAATTGAAATGATAAAACCAGGGGTTCACTTACTTTTTCAAGTACCCTGAATCTTAATTACACATTGTTTGTCTAATTCATACATCATTTTGTTTCAAAAGAAATGGAATTGGTTAATATAAACCCTGTGAACCCTATAATACCCGGATATTGAAGAAAAGACTGTTTTGATGGTTTTGATTCAAGAAGGCTATCATTGTAAAACTATGGAATTTCCATAATTATCATTGGGGTTCACAAACTTTCTCGGCACTATTTCTGTATTATATCAGCTGAATGCATTAAAGCAAATCTGGAATCATTCTGGTCCCCCTATATATGTCCAGAGAAATGTGACCATGAAGAAACTGGCTCTGTTGGTGTCCTCCATGCGTGGATCTACTTCCACATGCAAAGCTGCTGATTCCACAATGAATGCAATAAAACAAGTGCATGAAACAGGCTGAGAGAAGAATCTTTGGAGGACTGCCTACGTATCGCTGTCACATCTATCACACCTGATGTTCTAAAGCGGATCACAGAATGAAAGTGCCATTTTTATAACTTAATTTGTCATAACTCAATGAAGTATTTAAAATAAAAATGTGTCCCTATCTATCATATGAGGATTCCAGTACCATAGCGAGGGATAAATGTATCATCACAATCCGCAAATACTTCGGAATCGATATTGCAAAACATTTAATTTTCTGCTTACTCACAAGAAATCTATGAAGGTCATGCAGGGAATCCTCCATGACAGCCCCCTTATGGTAATATTAAAATGAAGTTCTGCTCTCGCTCAGCTCTGCCAAGGAAGCTTCCGCAGGCCAGCCATTTGCCAACCACTGCTTTTATATCAACAGTAACTTTGCAGACCAATTATCTCAAGGTTATAAAAAAATCACTTAATCATATTGAAAGAAAATTCATGATATATTTTGCAACAACTCAACTGGCTTGGAGCCAACAAAAGAGTTCCTGTTTCCTTGCAAAGGACTTCCTCTTTCCTGTGGACAAGCAAGCATGTATCAAAATGGTACAAAGCCTCCTGTCAGCAGAACCCCTTCATGGGAATTAATATATATCATTATTGCCTATGTATAGTATGGAATGTTTCAGAACCTTGAAGTAGCCCCCCACGCCTCACTCTGAAGCCCGTCTGCAAACTAGCACACAGACACTTTATTGGTCAGTGTAAAAGCTACCAGACCATTTTTGACCTACACTTTTGCTTTAGGTGAATTCAGTGTTATATCCATTTAAATAAGATCCAGTAGCTGTGTCGACATTTCCACTACAGATATTTGCAGTGATAAGAACAAAAATGTTGATCTGGTTAAACGAGTACACTTGCGCAGTCCCCCACTATTGTATTTAGGAGCCATTTTTCTTTTTAAGGGTCTGAAACAAGAACTTTATTCAACATTCATGCCAGTCTGTATACTTTCCACTAAGGACAACATATTCACTGTTGTAGTAATGTCACCGCATCAACCACATTGCCACTCCATTTACTCTTATAAAGTCGATAATAGTAGTCCTTTTCTTTCTGTAACGTATTATAACGATCTGTGCATTTGTGTTTCCTGCCCTGTATTCCCACTGTTTCTACTGTAATACCCGTGCCATATTACCCAGTTTATTTTTTATTTCTGTGAAACAACTATTTTGTAGGAGACTTTGTATTACTTTAAAAATGAATGCACATAAACGTTTACTTGGTGCAGAGATGTTAATAGAGGGCACTTGTTGAATCTGGACTGTTGCATCAAATTGGCTATATAGTGAGGGAGAGTTGCCCGATTTGCCTGGTTTCTTTCACAAATCCAGAGTGTTATTCCTTGGTGAATGTTTCCTACAATCTATGCAGTCTATGTCATTAGTGGCTTAAAGGTTTGGTTACTAAGGTAGTTTTACCTGTAAAGGTTTGAGTGCTATATTTTATGTAGTGTAACTCTTTTTAGCAAAACAATAATGTAAGCAAACAAAGCAAAGTCTATCTGTAATAGCATTTTATAAGAACCACCTTATGCCCCTGTGACTGTGACTCGTGTCATGTGTGGGTAACCGCTGATATGCAAGACATTGATACATGGGAATTGGAGTTGAAACGCCACTCAGGCACGTAGGATTTATTAACACAAAACAGAAAGTAAACAAATGGGTCATGTGACGCTAACCGCGATGTTAACGCACAGAGGGCACATACAGAAGACCTGTACAAAAGGCAAAATAAAACACAGTACAACAACTACAAATAAAAGGTGCCACACAGGGTGAGCGCTAGCCTTACTAAACGAGGTGTCCTGCTCCAGGAACTTTCTACACTGTGCAGCCCTCGCTATACATTACTTGGGATCAGTATCCCCTAAGCACTAGATTTTGACGGACCTTGCCATTGACCTTGCTTTCCTTCTTTGAACCAAACCTAACAGGAACAAGCAGCCCCCCCCCCCCAAAGATTATCTACTCCCCCTCCCCCTTTTTTTTTTTTTTTTTTTACTTTTTTTTTTTATACATACAATTCTAACACACATATGGGTGGGTAGGAGGGAACACTGGAGCACAGCCATCCTCAACCAAGCACCAGACAGCCAACTGGCTCCAACGTTATCACCACATTATTGTTAATTTCAAAATCTTCGTAATTATTATCATTAAATTACTATTATCATTTATCATCATTAGCATTTTTTACTACAATTACCATTACTATCATTAACTACAATAATCAACTAACAACAATTATGACCCCTGGGCTTCTATGAGGGTGCGTCCATTCAACCCCCAGCTTACCCCCTAAACGCAGTGTCACTTCACGGGGCTCCTCTCCAGAGAATGGCCCTGCCTCCTTCCGACACGATCTTTCAATAACGGCAGGTCCTCCTTCGCTGGTGCTCGGCAGGCAGTCGTCATGCAGAGGAATCCACTTCCGACACCATATGTGACAGGGTACTCGTGCCACGTGTGTGGGTAACTGCTGATATGCAAGACAGAGAGACATGAGAGTTGGAGTTGAAACTCCGCTCAGGCAAGCAGGATTTATTAACGCAAAACAAACAATCTGGTCATGTGACGCTACCAGCGATGGTAACGTACACAGGACACATATAGAAGACTGTACAAAAGGCAAAATAAAACACAGTACAACAACTACAAATAAAAGGTGCCCCACAGGGTGAGCGCTAACCTTACTAAATGAGGAGTCCCGCTCCAGGAACTTTTCTAGACTACGTAACCCTTGCTATACATTATTGGGATCCATATACTCAAAAATAACCTACTTATGAGCCAGTATTCTTACGACGACTCTTGCTTAATACGGCCTTGGCTGGGCACTGCCTTCACAAGCACCATGTTGCAGTTTAAGGGTTGCGTAGCTGTAGTTCCTGCAGAGCGGACGCTCTCCTGAGTGTACGCAGCGCGCCTCTGTGTAGCATGGTTGTGCAGTCACCCAGAACGATCCCCACCGGATGTTTTTATGTTGACAGCCGCTCAGTCGAGACCCGCCCACCTGCTGGTCAAGGACCAGCACAGCCAATCACCCGCTGCCCTTTCTCTCAACCAAACCTAACAGGCAGCAAGTCTCAGTTGAGTTCCCCTCTGTAAACAATAATTTAATCAAACATAACAACTCCAAAAAGGCACGCACATTTTCACATATCAATTACACACCATTTCCCCATGTGCAGGGCAGTCACCCTGCTACAGCCCCAATTAGTTTTTAAAAACCTTAAAGCTTAATGGTTTGCATGTTTCTATATCCAAAAGTTCAAAAGTACATTTCTGAGAAAGCTTGCACAGTTCCTGTCTACACTATTTACCATTATAAGCAAATTACTTTGGTAAAAAAAATTGAAAATAATGATTATTTTATTTAGTACAGTCTAGTCCTTCCCTGTGTTTGAATGTAATTTCCTGTTGGCACACATTTAAACAAGCACAATATGTTTTTGTTTTTCATAATACTTTTGTAGTTTGATAATATTTTCATTGTGTTCACTGAAAAACATTCATATTGATATTACCATTTTTAATGTTAGACGAAGAAGAGTATCTTCAAATTACATTTTAAATTAATGTATACCTTTTCTCTAATAGAAAGGTAGGCTTATTTATGTGGATCATTGCATTTACTGCCTTGGATGTTGTAATAACATTGGCATTGCCTAATAATTAGTGTGGACCAGAATAGCCATGGTGGTCATAGTCGTAGTCATATTACTTGGTGTTCTGTCTAGGATGTGATGCCAGACATAGCTCGGGTCACATGTTATATGAAAGTCAGTCTACCAGAAGGAAATTGATTACAGACAGAAAAGATGTTACTGGAGGCATGAAAAAAGATCCTGTTTGCTACAAAGTAAACTGTAACATGAAAATGTACATTGTTTGATAATAATGACTTGCAGTACCACACATAATTTTATACTTGCTATCCAGAGGCTCACGTTGTACAGAAGTAGTGGCTTTAAACACATTATTGTGTGCTTTGTGTTAAAATTAGGTGAGGGCATAAACATATGTCCTTTAATATTGTAAGTGAATGATTATGTATATCTTTTTTTTCCTTTCATCTTAGAAAAACACATTTGTATCCTGTTCCCTGTGTCTTGTACTCACAGAAGTGTGTTAAGTGTGTTTGTTTTGAGGCACTGATACATGATTGAGAGCATCTGTGTATTTTTTATTTTTGCATTTTTTTTTTGAAGAGAAGTTCTTACTGGCTGCTTGCCTGTGCTTTGTTTCCTGCAGAAGGCTGCTGGAGACACTGGTGACATTTTAATGCGCTGATGGGTTCGACTGGAAGGAGCTGCCGACAGCACACAATGACGATGACAAGCCTGTCAGTGTCCGGGGAGCTGGCACTAGATCCTCTGGTCAGTTGTAAACTGTGCCTGTGTGAGTGGCCTGCTGACAGGATGAGCACCCTCCAAGCATGTAACTGTGTCTTCTGTACCTCGGTAAGCTCTCACAACAAATTGTTTTGAAGGAGGGTTCTGTGAAAAGGTCACAGGGTTGTCTAAGGTGTCTTCTTGGAAGTTGTCTTTTGAAGACCACAACACCGTAGGGGTCTATTCAGTTGATCTAAAAGTTGATGAATGTAAACACTGCTATTACTTAAGTCATTATTAGAAGGGACAGAGTGAAGCAATGTGAGTGATTCCAAATGCCACTCAAAGCTTAGAACTTGCTAGAACTTGCTCTACAAAAAAGGGAGAACTTGGTTTGCAAGGGCATGAAGATTTGTTTAGTCATTAAAATGGACCCCATGGTCTGTTTTCTGATTAAGATGACTGCACCTACAGCTAAATATGAGTTTGGTATTCCAATAAATAGTATTTTAGTATATGATTGAAAGGGATACTGCAGCTTTAAAAAAGGCTGATTACTTTAAATGGATAAGCAGTGGCTTGAATTTGATTAGATAATACCAATTTAAAGGTAGAGATTTACTGTATTCTTCTGAGATTGCATGCAATTTCTTATGAGGAAGTTCCCAGAACTGCGTCAGTGTTTGTTGCTGTTCTATGTGTTTACACAGCAGTTCAGAGTGCACCGTGCACATACATTCACTGGAGATGGGAGAGAACTCAGTTGCTGACTGTTCCTGTGAGTGACTGCCTTTATTCAGCTTATGCCCACAAGCTGGAATTTAAAGATCGTGCCTAGCCTTTAGCCAGCAAGAACATTGTTTACTGCTATGTTTATAAATGGAAACTTAACTCCTATATTCAGTTGCATGTTTTCTGAATGATTCTAATTGCTGTAGTTTGGCTATGTGTGATAACTGTTTTTTTTTCCTTATATGAGTTCATGCTGTGCAAAATTCAATCAGCAATTTAAGTTTAGAGCTGTTTATTAAAGCCCTACCAGCACTGTTTTGAGAACAATCTCTACTGTCTCTTAAGTTACACATGTCCCTGCTATACAGTATAATCAACATGTTATATTTATTATTAAATCATACAAATACTGTACTCCTGCATAGTTCATAAAAGGTATTCTGTTAACAGAGAACCACTCTACTAAATATGATATGCTTGTGACATATTCAGCACATTCCTTTTGCAGCCATTATGAGCATCTAGCCAACAAAACAAGCAGTTGTTGCTGTAAGGGGGAGCTTTTATTTCAATATGTAATAAACACATGATGCTATATATATATATAGTAATTAAACATCAATACAGCATTAATCTAATATGGGGCTTCATTGTCGTAATGGTTAAGGTAAAATCTGTAATTACAGAAACTAATCGGTACTCTGATCAAGGCACAGCTGAAACAATGGTCTGCTTAGCTTCGTTTCTTATCAGTTCTATTGTTGACTCATTGAGCATTTTGAAGAATGGGTTCACTAAGTTAACCTTTAATAAAGTGCAATATGCAGTCCAGGCATCAAATGTAATTTGTTTCTCTGTCTCTGTAATCACTGACTAAGGCCGCCTGCTTTATTACTTTTATTTCAGCACTGCATGAACATTTATTCTAGCAGTTTTGGTTTATTACACAATGCCAGTCAATTTCCTTCAATAAATCAGTCAAAGCATGCCATATGTAGTGCAATTCATTTACCTTTTTGAAACATGGAAGTGCATTCTATTATTCATTGTTAATGATGCTTTATAAGCTCAAGGATTTTTGTCAAACAGAATATGGACAGCCATTCATTTTAAATGCAGCAACATCACAAAACCAGCCCCACCGTACCCTAAACCCTCTTCTTTTATTATTATTTTTTTACAGCTAAAGTGCAATTACCTTATACACATTTAGAAAATAAGTTATTTCTTATTTGCAGAAAAAAATGCAGATGATTTAATGGCAAAGGACAGTATTTTACACTTATTTCAAAATGTTGCATAATGGAAGAATTCAGTAGCAGTTCCTGGTAACCATGGGAACAGTTCTACTTGCATTTGTATATTGTGATTACCAATACTGTCCAAGTGTTTATATTTCCTCGGAAACCAAGTGCAGCTACTGAATTGTTCCATATATATTATCTATTGTATATTGTTCCTCAGCAATTACACATTTACAGTAGGTGCATTGAACAATAAGTATATTCTGTTTGGCGTCTTGGGCTGTAACACAGCTTGGAGCACCAATTGCTCAATCACATGTTTAAGTAAACAGTTTTAGAGAAAAACACATTTAATAAATAAGGGGACTGCTGCCATTGTTTCATATTTGTTAATATGTAACACAGTTTGAGAGGCAATTGTATTAGTACATTATTTTATCTTGTTATATTTTAGGTGATTTCTATTGAGTATAGTATTTGTGCATATAGCGCATGAGAAGGAACGTTAACATTTTAATATATAGTTATTTTGTAGAAGACTTGTTTCCTAAATTTGGGGAATGTCTACCCTAGTATTGGGGGGGGGGGGGTTGGGGGAGTCTGATCTGCTGTCTTGTCCATTGTGACTAAAACAGACTTGCACAGTGAGATAGAATGGGATTCATTTGCATAACAAATTAGACCATTACAGCCAAGTAAAATGTTTTACATATTTTAGATGCTGATCCAGTATGGAACACTGTACGTACATGTATCTGTACATTATTTGGTTATTGCTTATCAGATTTAACTGAATTGATAAAACAAGATCGCTTAATTAGCATATTGATGTTGATTTGGCTCCTTTTGGGGGAGAGGATAAGGTCTTTTGGCTTTTGTCTGTTAAATTCCATCCTAATGTATTTCTGTAGACTAGGGCATATGCTTTAACTCATTATGCTTTAACTCCTTAGTGTCTGTCTTTCTTAATTCATAATCAAACACATTAGCAGTGATGCAAGGTCGAATTTCTACATTAAATTAGCAAGTGCCAGTACATAATGTCCATCCTTCTCAAAATACTCTAAAGTGCGTCATGCTTCAGATTTTATTTATTTCCTGTCTACTGTACCCTATCTGTCCTATAATGGAATATGATAAGTGATCTGTGTTTTCTGTACAAATGGAGGTTCAAGATGTTTATTATATTAAATGTAATACATGATGCACTGAAAATGTTTTACAATGGTACAAATCTTGAGTAAGTCTTTACAAGATGCGACAGAGAATAGAAATGTCTACTTATAAGAGTCATGACACATACTCTTTGTTCATCATCTAGCAATGCTGGGTTCTGTAGAGGTTCATATGAGATTGCATTTATTAGAAACTCAAAGCAATTTAGTATTTTTTTATAAACATGTAGAAGCACAATTTCATTCAAGCCAGGTGCAGAGTATGGCTTGTTAAAAAATAAAAACATAAATAAAGGCTGGTGCAATTTATCTAAAGATATCATTCAACCGTCCTCAGAAATAATAATTAATATCAGTTTATTTTGTATGTACCAGTAGGTACTATTGTATAGTAACTGCACAGATATATCAAAATGTTTTATACGAACCTGTACGTGAACAACATAACCCTGGTTAGAGGGCATTGCAGTTTAGCAATGGACCACACTGGGTTAACCATATAGACATACAGAGAGCAAAGAATGTCTTGTAATAAAGTTTTTGTTGCAATTAAAAACCGGTAAACCTTTTAATTACAGACTTGTTAACCTTTCCACTGTCGTGGTTGTTGTTTTGAACAGCAAGCCATTCAGTAAGATGTTTGAACATGTTGTATACAGCCTCCAAGGCATTGCATTGATAAACAAGCAGTAAAACTGAAATCCCCAGACATTGGGTCATGACACTGACGAGGTCATAGTAAAGTGTTCTAAGGTGGTGCAAATAGTTTAATGGATCCAACAGAGTGTGCTAATGATAATGCCTGCTATGGAGGATGTGTTATTGCTGTAAACGGTGTATAATGTGTGTGGAAATATATATTGTAATAGGTATTCTATTGATTCCACTGGTGCTCATTAAAAAGAAAACCAATCAGTACAGTCAAATAAACTATACATGTACAACATAGTGTAATAATAAAACCAGAAGGAAACTGTAACCATACCTACAGAATTGTGTGTGCTAGATAATGACTATGTGCTAGATACAGAATTGTGTGTGCTAGATACTGAATATGTCTGAACATTTCAATATCGTCTAATTTAACTACATATACACTTTCTAGTCTTGTGCTTTTATTTCCCAAAGTGAAACATGTTATGGCTGATAAATGTGACTGATATAACCAGAGTGTGATAATAATAGTGCTATTATCAGGACTGTGTCTCTCTTGACTGGCCTATATTCTGGGTATAGGAGTAGAGTAACATTTACAGGAGTGATATCAAGTGGTTTTGACTATAAAAAGGTTTTAAACAATCTGCTTTTAGATTCTTTAGATTTGAATACTTAGAAATGCAAATCCTTTGTATTGGTTAATTTTGTTTAAAGTGCCATTATTGCTGTTTTTCGTTTGCAGTGCCTAAAGCAGTATATACAGCTTGCGGTCAGAGAAGGATGTGGCGCACCCATCTCATGCCCTGACATGGCCTGTTTGAAGAATGGGACTTTCATCGATTCTGAGGTTGAGTTTTTTTTTTTTTTGTGCTATCCAAATATTTTAAACCGGGTTTCAGTAGAACAATGGGGTACTAAAGTCCCGACAGGAATAAAATAAGCTGTTTCTGTTTGTTGTTGTTTTTTGTTTTTTTTCACTTGTGTTTATAGTAACTAAAAAGGAGGGCACTCACAATCTTCACATTTTGGAGTTTCTATTTTACAAAGTGGTGGCTGTGTCACTTGCCTGTATCGCAACTACACCACAAGTGGAGGTCATTAGCATATGAGTCATGAAAAAAAAAGAGCAGGACATGTTTTAGCAGATCTGAGGCACTACTATGGAGAAAAAAGTATCAACAGGTTCCCTAGTGATTACAAACAATTACTGAAATGTTGCTAGAATGGCTTCTGTGTGGAGGTTAGGTGATGTAGCTGATAAGAGCTTTACATCTGTAGTAACCACCCCCCCCCCCATTCATATTGTTCACAGTTTCATAAACACAAGTTGATAGCACTTGACTGCATTTTGTAATCTCTGTATTCAGAAATATGAAAAGGTGTTTATCCAAGCCCCTATACTGAAGACATTTATCTACAGTATGTACATTCCTTTCTCATAGACTTGATCAGTTTGTTGTCTCTTTTTGAATTGTGGGAATACCAGTATTTATGCAGCAGTAAAGGGAGTCGGACACAAGAATCTGATTCATTTTTTGTTTGTTGTTCTCAAATACTAGTTCTCAAAAAATCTCTTGTTCCTTTTGTTTCAGATTGCTGAATTCATCCCTTCAGATCAGGTTCAGTTGTATCAGCGATTAAAATTTGAGAGAGGTATGGAAACATTTTTTAAGAAAAAATAATTGAAAAGAGTCAGCTCTGAAATTAGCAAAAAAAAAAATTTACCCATGTCTGGATTAAATCAAAAACATGGGTCTGCCATACATTTTAATTCAGGCCCCTTTTTATTTGAGGATAACAGTCAGCAACTTCTTTCCCTCAGTACTTGATGGATGGGTAGCTCATTAAAATCTTTTGCATGTAAATATCTATTTGAAGATACCAAAGGGAGCAAAGGGTCTTAATGAAGTAAAACCAACAAGAAAACCGATTAACAGTTTGAACAACCAGCTGACTTCTTCTGAAAGAGCTGTTATATAGTAAATAGAAAGGCAAACTCTTGATACTAAGGAGTGTTTGATAACTCCACAGGAATGGCAAAACTAATAGAGAGCATTGTGTTTTAAACATAATATTGGTCACTTATTTAGTCCAGTACAGTCTCAGTTTTCATTGGAAATGAATATGGCATACCCCATTATACAATATCTACAGGTTATTGGATTATGTGCCTAAACCCATACACTTTGTTTTTTATAAAATTATTTGTATGTGTGTTGATTTTGTAACTATGCTATTGAACAATATAGATACAATCGAATAGTTTCTGCATGGTAACAGGTTTCACCAGTGAGAAAACAGATGTCTAATGTAGATTTGCATAAAAAATATTTCATTCTTTAGTGTTTGATGCGAAATCTGTGGCCATAGCTGTAATGCTCCCCCCCCCCCCCCCCCGTCATTGCTTGGCGGAGTTACTTGTAACTCGAGAGCTTTGAGTAACATTTGTTGCTTACAGCATGCAGATTGGGTTTGTTTTTAGATTTTACTTTTTGTGAATGTGTATTGTATTGTATTCCATATTGAACAGGGAAAATCTGTCCATCACAATACAATCATTGTAAAATATCTACTGTATGTACTGTATAACAAGAATGTTCAAATCCAATTCATTGTTATTTAATTCTCATTCTGTAGACCCCTGTCCAAGGAGTCACAAAAATAGCTGTATCTTAGTCCTCTGTGGTCTATTTTTGTAGCGATCAGGTGGTTCTGTATTAATAGGGCACTGCTTCTTTTTAAGTATATAGGCAGTGCTGAAATAGCCCTGGTGGGTCTAAGCATCCAGCCAACTTAGGAGAAAAGGATCAGTGTTGCCAATAAACAGCAGCTACTTCACAGGAAACGCTTCTCCAGGCTAATTCAGTATCTTTATTCATTTTATTTTTTTCTAGAAGTGCATCTGAATCCATATAAAACCTGGTGTCCTGTTGCAGAATGCCAGGCTGTGTGCGACATTGATTCAAATAATGTTGGACATCTAGTGCAAGTCAAGTGTCCCACTTGCCAAACTGTGTTTTGTTCTGTCTGTAAGGCAGACTGGCACCTGGGACATTCTTGTTCAGAAAGCCAATCTCTCAATCTACCAGCTGCTTTTGATAACGGGTAAGTGGGTTCCCTAGTAAAAGGTAGAATCAATTAACTTGTTTAAGAAAAGTTTTTTTTTATTTCAAGACTTTGTTTCCTTGTAATAAGGAAATATTTAAAAGTAAATTTGTAATAAGATTTTTTTTTTTTTTTTTTTTTTTTTTTTTGTGGCCAATCCAAGGTATAGTGCACTATGCATTATAAACCACAAGCAACCTAACTGTAGCAGGGTAAGGTTTCCTCCATTTCATAGTTAGTTTTATATTTTGCAGTTCAGCAGGGATATTGGTCAGAATTGCCGTCAGGAAAATGGTCTTCGGGATCTTTACTGGCCAATCAGTCACAGTCCCATGTTCCTCTATTCTCTAATGGCTGGAATGGTGGGAGCCAGGACCAATTTGTCCTTATAATTAGGACACCTTACCCCTGTATACAGAAATTTAAGGTCCACTTGTGAATAAAATGCAGCACTGATTTACTATTAAAATAATTTTACAGCAGTGACCAGCTTTTTTCACTTAACCTTTTAGCCATTTGAACAAAATTAGTTCTGACATGATGCCTTGCAGCCTTTGTAATGCTTCCTCAGCTATTTGATGTCACTTTATCTTTTTCCTACCCAGTGTTCCTATCAGCAATGACACAGAAGCTCCAATCAAGCAGTGCCCTATGTGCAGTATCTATATTGAACGAAACGAAGGCTGCGCTCAAATGATGTGCAAGAACTGCAAACACACATTCTGCTGGTACTGTCTTCAAAATCTAAATGTAAGCCTCTGTTTTACACATTTTAAAATGCAGAGCTTTTTTTTTTTTTTTTTTTTTTACATTGCAAACATTCCTGATTCTGAATAGAGCTTTCATTAACCCACAGATAGAAGCTCTTTAAAAACTAAGAGTGAAGCATTTAATTTGTTCATTTAAATTAGCCATATCCATGTATTTTGTGCACCATTTGCTAAAGGCAACATATTGTTACTGCCTTTACAGTAACAAAATAAATTCAACGTGGGTCGTAAGTATTCTGATTAGTAAAAGAGCAAACATAAAATCTATGTAGGATCTTTCCTAGTTGGGTTGTTTTACAATCTGATTGCAGCAGCGGGAATTCCTTTTTACTTAACAAGATGCAGCACAGAATGAAGTTCAAAGCTTGAAGAACCTTATCAAAAACGAAGAAATGAACCATCCGTTGTCAGGCTTATTCTCATGTGTTCCATTTTGTACAATTAAAGTGCCAATCAAAGCTCTTCTATAAGTTGTCTGTATGGTATAAGAGGGTCTTCTCGTGAACAGTTTGGTTGGATAGCATAGTTTTATCACCCAAGCTTAAAAGCTTTTTGTGTGTGAAAAAGGTATAAAGTATGGTGACATAAAGTACCCCTTTTAATGTGTTTTCATGTAACCTGCTACTCTTTAAGTCCAGTACTTATTTTCTTGTGTTTTCTTTTGAAGATGTTAATTAAGTGTAATGATCCTGCAAATGTATGTATGCAGTGATGTTTACTGTACAAATAATTCTGTGCAAACTCACTTTCAAAATACACCATGCTTTGAGCAGTACATGTTTTGGTGGGATTTAGCTGCACATTTAATATACATTTTAAATGGAAAATACAGTATTTATTGCAGCCTTTTTGCAACTTTGGTATCTATTAATCACACTTCTCCTTCTCATTTAGAATGACATATTCCTGAGACATTATGATAAAGGGCCATGCAGAAATAAACTGGGACACTCTCGGGCTTCTGTGATGTGGAATCGGACTCAGGTAAGGAAGTCAGCTTCAAAACTGGGTCCTAGTACTACTAAGGCATATTCAACAATTTACTAAATCAGGTTTGCAACTTACTAAAGCCAACTTACATTGCAAACATCTAAGTAATCGAAATATATTAGTGATAAGACTTACACAGCAAAGGTGGAACATTTCAGACTTGAATTTAACCATGAGTTTAAAAGGTACATCTCAACTTGTGAACTTAACTCCACTGTGGGTCAACTGGGCGTCTTGTCTAGCTCCTGTATTTATTGTGTTCAAATATATATATATATCTGCTTCCATGGAAACCTTGGTCTAGTGGAGCTATTGAAATTGACATTGCATGGAAGTATCTAAAATGTGTAAGGTGCTAAACAGTTGTGTTTTCTTTGTGGCCAGGTTGTGGGTATCCTGGTTGGTGTGGGTATACTTGCACTGGTGACCTCACCACTCTTACTCTTGGCATCGCCTTGCATTATCTGCTGCATCTGCAAGTCCTGTCGGGGAAAGAAGAAGAAGATGAAACAGCAAGACCAGCCAACTACATGAAAGAAAAAAAGAGGGAACCTATAACCTATTGGTGCCAAGCATGCCAATACAGGTCTCCACCATTCAGGTCTTGGTGGAACAAGTGCCTAATATTTGTGTGCCTGCATTCAGGTGGAGGGCTTTGTTAAATTTAGTTTGAATGCCGCAGCAGTCATCCTGACTTTATGAAGATGCCGAGTATTTGCAGTTATAGTATAAAACACAAGGAAAACAAAAGGAACACGTTTTATAAATTCTGTGAACTTTGAGGGCAAAAAAAAAAACAAACGCATTTTCTCTTCAAGAATTCACACTTTTTTTATTGAATTGTGTATGCCATTCTTAAGGATTAAAACCAGTTATTGAGTCTCTTAACAACCGCACAGTTTGCACCTCCAGAGAAAAAAAACTATAATTATTCTATTTGAATTATAAAAAATGAAGAATGGGCAGCATAATCCATTGATGCTATTTCTGTCATAAACTGGCTTATTTGCAATTTTCATAGGGATTGAGGAAACATACTGCAGGTTCAAGATGTATATATGGTATGGGTAAAAAAAAAAAAAATTGCTAATTTGCACCATTTTTTTTTTTTTAACAAAACATTAGTTATTTGTTATATAATACATGCACTTTTGTTGTTTTTGTTCTATAGCATTTACAAAACGTTTACAAAATGCACTAGGGTAAATGCTTTGTGAATAAATAGTTCAATACGGAATGTGGTAGCCAGAAAGCAAAATCAGTCATATGTATGTCGGGCGATTTACTTTTAAATAATTATTTTGGTATGTATCTAGATGTTCTGTTGAATGAAAGGGTGCATTCAACATATGGTATAAAGTTGTATAAAGAGAGAAAAAATTATGCCAATTGCATTGTTTGTGACAACCTTAGTTGTCTGTTTGCATTGAGATATTTTATGAGCACCAAATGCTCTTATACCTTTGCTGGTTACAATCTTAGATTTGAAGGTCGAATTTAGGAATACATTTTCTAAACTTTTTTGGTGGCTATCCACCATTGGTACCTTAGCATCAAACTTTAAGCAGGTAAAGTACAGCTATATTCATTCTGTTTCATTTCTATGTGTGTTAAATTCAGTGCACCATGTGTTCCTGTTCTTGAGCATATTGGCGAATGAAAAGATTATGTTAATTCCCTCTGAAAATAATTCACATCAGAACAACAACAGAGACCAAGTGGGGAAGGGTTCTCTTATTCACAATTTATTGTAAACTTTTATAGTACACTATAATCTGTGGGGTTTCTACAAGCATTCACAAGGAATCTGTTAAATTTAGTTATTGTGAAAAGAGTGACTCATGTGAATAATACTATTTGCCTTTGATTTGGATGTCCTTGTCTCAGATGTTATCAATGTTTGCCCTTTTGTAGGTTGATAACTTTAACTTAAGCAAGCTAATGTATTCACTTGGTAAAACCCTGTCATTGTTGCTGAAAATAAGTGTCTTAAACCTAAAACATCTTAAACTGGACTTCATTGGACTACAAACTGGGTATCAAAGGAAGTTTGTATAAAAACTAAGTGAGTTTTGTTATTATTTCTTTATATCTACTTGCTTTTAAGCACATTGCAATATGTATTTTGTGCAACGTAAGTTCTTAAGTTTGTAATGTATACAACAAAAGCATTTTCAGAATTTATTTGTAACATTGTGTTAATTTATTAGGCTTTATTTTTCTTTGTCTCTTATCCAAATCATGTATAGCAGTAAACATTCAGTGAATATGAAGATGGTTGAAAACAAAAATATATCCCTTTCTGAATTGACCAGGTAACTTCTGTCTGATTCTCATTGTGATTGGCTGCTGAATAAATCCTGCTTACTTTTCCAACAGATCTTTGTTTCTCTCTAATAACTCCTCTGTGTTAAATGTTTTTTTTGTCATGTGACTTCTAGCTTCTTCTGTCAACTCTTAGTTAAAGCAAGCAGACAGAACTATGTGTAACCCACATCACTTCACAGTCATGACTGGTCTTTTTCTCTTTCATTGCTGGGCAATATTTCATTTTTACAATAAAATTGAAGAGTTTACTCGTTTGCTCTAATTTGTGCAACACTACATTTTCAGTTTAAATGGTAAATTTATGGAATAAAGTACCAAATAAAGGTCTTTGGCAAACAGCTGAGAATTTAAGCCAGACTTTACACTAGCAATTTCCAAATGGGAAAGATAAGCATAGTCTTGTCTTAAAATGGAGTGAATGCAAAACGTGTACCAGTAACATGTCTTTGTAATACTTAAAAGTAAAAAAATAAAAAAAGGTTATTTTTTTTTTAATTTTAATGCTTTATATTTATATCGTAATATGCATCTCTTCACTTTTTAGCTTAGTAAAGGGCAAGTTTTGTGATCTTTGTAAGAATATGCTATTGTATATAGTAAATGCTGTTTTTAATTATTTAAATTATATCAATTAAAGTGTAAAACTGCACACTTGTCATGCACATCTTTGTCATATTACATCTTTGTGCCATGATGGTTAAAACTGTATAAAATCTAATTCACCTTTACCATAATGTGTGTTAATGTGACCTACACAATTCTCATATATATATATATAAAGGTAAGATGTACTGGCATTCTTTTCTAGCACCATGTAGTTTTAATCATAAATTCTAAGTTGATTTGATTCACTTACTGTATACCCTGCTGGGATTTTATTAGAGAATTAGACAGCACTGAGGAATCACCCTTGATGGCATAAACCATTCGCGGTTATCTCTGGAATGCCATACAAGGTGAATCCCCAGTGCTGTGAAATAAAATAAAATCCAGCTGTGGCTTATCCCAGCATGGTATAGGTTGATCGACCTTAAGTCAAGAAGACAAACATTTTGGCTAAAACCTTTATCCTCCAGAGTTTAATTTAATTTTTTATTAAACACATTATTTTAACACTTGCAGAAATGCATACCTTCATATGCATATACAGTGCATGCATTCATGCATTCATAAAATAATGTGGACATGTGAAGGTGTCTACATCACAGCAGCCTTAGAGCTCCAGGGTAAACAATAAATGTTAAAAAAATTGATAAGATAACATGCTTCTGAATAATAGGTGAACTATATTTCATTGCACTCCCCTGCCTTATGATTGTTTTTGTGACCTTTATTCCAAAACTTTCATAATGGGACAGTGGGAATGCCTTACGTGATTTTAGTTGTAAAAGCAAAGTGCTTAATAAAAATAATGCACCTAGAGAACAATGTGTATCTTGAGCTAGAGTGGTAATGTATAGTTACAGAAGTTGCTGTGTTTATTTTAGTGTAGTATAGGCTTAGAGAGAATATAAATGTGCTATTGCACTGTACATATTTGTCCGCTATTGTTATTCAAACTCATTAGTTGTGGCTAGGAGGCTGTGTGGTCCAGTGGTTAAAGAAACAGGCTTGTAACCAGGAGGTCCCCTCTTCAGCCAGCTTGGCCATTGACTCACTGTGTGACCCCGAGCAAATAATTTAACCTCCTTGTGCTTTAGAAGTGAGTAGTTTTTTGAGATTTATGATTATACTGTAAATACAGTATAATCGTAACTCTCGAAAAACTACTCACTTCTAAATTTTTGTAGTTGTTTTTGTATTGCTTTAGTATAAATACATGTTAATTTGGATTCATATGTTGTTTTTTTCTCACTTTATGTGAACGAAAAGACACACATTTGCCCGTTTTCCCATTGGAAATACTGATATTTTGAAATATCACTGTCCTGGTCACAAAAGCAAAGTTTGTGGGGAATAATAGCCATTTTCTATACTTTTGAGGCATAAGCAATTAGGAAATAACACTTACTACCCAGGAACAAAAATAAATAAAAAATTGTTACACGGTGTAATGTATATTTTTTTTATATACAGCACCTTTCATAGTGGATCGCTGTCACAAAGCGCTTTACAGAGGCAGGTTGTGAACTGCATTATATGCAGAGTCACTTAGACTAGGACACTGATTTAACATCTCATCTGCAGGATGGAGCACAAAGAGGTAAACTGACTTGCTCAGGGTCACACAGTGAGTCAGTGGCAGAGGTGGGATTTGGACTAGTGACTTTCTGGTTAGAAGCCCTGGACTTTAACCACGACCACGATGCCTCCTCCAATCAGATGAGTGGAATTTCATGCCAGCTGTGAAGCTCAACATAGAAAATTGGGCTGCTTAAATTGCCTGATGAATTCCACACAATGTGAACTTCCCGGGCTCCATGTCATTTGGGTCAAGAGAAAGAACCAGATCTCTTTCTCAGAGATCCTTTTTATAATCCTCATTGGTGCTAATTACATGCTCCTCCTCCATAAACCCCCCACCTCATATCCATGTCAGGTTGTCCAAATTTCTCCTGCGTTTCTTGGGAGCGAGTGGACTGATGCGCGAGCGCGGCATATAGTGCGGAGGGGCCCCAAGTTGCTTGTTAATTTAATTTTTTTTTAATTTTTCAAGTGTTGTTACAGGAGGAGCCGGCAAAGCGAGGCCGTCTTCCACCATCAAATGCAGAAACATGGTTTGTCTGAGGTACACTGGGGATGTGGATTATATCCCATCCCGTGAATTTGTAGGCAAGAGATTGCTGAAGGAGTCTCTGGGGATGTCACCCAGAGAAGTATTTGCCCTCATCCATCTGTCTAGTACCAGAGAATGTGATGTCAGTCTGAAAACCTTGCAGTATCTGGACTGATTCTGGAAGAGATATCAAGAGGTGAAAACAGCCCAAGAATGGAATAACTTCCAGGTTATCCCAGTATCCCAGCCTGAGGTAAGAACAGTGTTTGTATTCTTCCGTAATGTTGACATCAATGACATCGTCTTTTGGTTGAGCAGACACTGAAATTATGAACGAACCACACCCAAAAAAATAGCAACTGAATTTTATATTAATTTATTTAAAAGTAAAAAAATAGAAAATGAAAAAATGTTTGCTTTCTTAAATAAACTAAAATAAAATAGAAGGAAAGTTGAAAATATTGAGTGAGCCCATTGCAGTAAAGGAGCTGGAAGAGGCAATAAAACAAGCAAGGAAAAATATATCCACTGGATCTGATGGTTTAAATTATGAATTTTTAAACATTTTAGTAGTATTTTAAGTCTAGTTTTAGCAGACTTTTTTAATGATTTTTTTAGACAAGGGCTGTCTACCTGCTTCTTTTTATGAGGCATTAGTAATTATTTTATTTAAGGAGACAATGGCAATATTGCAAATTGGAGGCCAATAAGTTTATTAGGAAATGATTTAAAAAATTTAGCTAGAATTTTAGGAAATTGACTTTGAGGTGATGGATAATTTAGTATCACAAAGTCAATATTTTGGGGTACCTGGGTGGAAGATATCTTCCAATTTGATTTTAATAAGAAACATTGTTGATTTTAGCAGAGTATGGAAGTGTCCCATGTACATTTTAAGCTTGGACCAAGAGAAAGCTTTTGATAGGGTGAACCATGATTACCTTTTCACAGTTTTAAAGTTTTATGGTTTACCGCAGGTTTTTATTCATTGGATTAAGATTTTATACAAGCTCTGTTTTAGTACATTATTTATTAATGGCTTTGTGAGTAACCATTTTCATGTTCCAGCTGGAGTGAGAGAGGGGTATCCTTTAAGTCCTCTCTGATATGTTTTTGCTGTTGACCCTCTTTTAAGAACAGTCCAAAACTCCCGCAATAGTAATGGTTTAACTGTTGGCCCAGGGGTGGAGTATAAGATTACTGCATATGCGGATGATATTGTTTTATATATTGAAGAACAAAATTCTGGAAAAAATGCACTTAATGTTTTTAATAATTTCCAAGATGTATCAAATTCTAAAATAAACTGGAAGAAATGGGCTGCGTTGTGGACAGGGAAAACCAATCCAGTTTATAAAATACCAATGGATGTGGAAATAAAAAATGACAGCATCAAATTTTTAGGAGTACATTTTAATAAAGATGGGGCAGGTAAACAAAACTGGGAGGAGAGGCTTAAAATAGCAGAAGAAAGAGTGGAGTCATGGAAAGGGGTAAGGGTGCCATTTTTAGACTTGTTTCAATCAAAAATCTTTTATTATTTTTGTTTTTATATTGGGCTGTGGTGTTCCCTGTTCCAAATGACATTGCTATTAAAATTAATAGATTGGTTTTTAATTTCTTTTGGGGTGTGAAGGTGGAGTATATTTAAAGAAACATTGTGTGTTTACCCCAGAAGATGGGTGGAATGGGGCTTGTAAACTTTGAAGTGTTTTTAAGCGCTGTTTTTACCCTTTCTAATGTAAAAACGTGTTTTAGCAAAGCTTTTATTGATGGTAGTGAAATTATGGATGGGTGGTCAAATTAATTATTTTAACATTTTAAAATATCCTATGAAAAGGAAAATTGCCTTTCCATACAGGATACCTCAAATGGTCAAAATTATGATTAGGAACATCTGTAATTGGGAGTTAAGTGGAGAAAATGTAATAAAATGTAATGTAAGACAACTTACTCATTGATAATGGAAAAATAGCCTGTAATTTTAATATATCTGACTGTGAGAAATATTTGTAAAGACTTAAATGATACAAGAATTCCCCAAAAAACGCTGGATGTAGCCTGACTGTGTGCTCATAATAAATGTACCCTAACAGCACTGTAGAAATGGCAAGATCCCAGCTATTCCCCAGAGCATCGTGTAATGGTATTATTGACCACATATATATTGAATGCCCTTTTGCACAAGAAGTCTGGTCCAAAATTGCAATGATTTTAGGTGTCCCTGAGCCAGTAGGCTACAATGAAAAAATGTACGGAATTTTCCCAAGCACAATGTCCAAGTCCCAAAAAAGAAGAATGTGGTAATATGTATCAGTAATGAAACAGTGGATCTGGAATAATTGCTTAATTTATCACCATAGTCATGATTCTAATGTTTTTAAATTGTCCAAAAATGTTGTTAGGGTTTATATTTTAGAGAAGCAGATACTATGTATTTTAATGACTGGAACTGTCTGTGGGATTTTATTAAATGGCCAGTACTGTAATTTTATTATTTATGAAATAATGTCCTGAAATTGTAAAATGTACTTTATGATTGATTAATTGTTTTATATGGTTTTAAGATGAGTAGGTGTTTCAGGATGGTTTTTATTGGTAAATCTGTACTGAGAGGGTATTGTTATGTTGAATTTTTTTAATAAAAAGATTCCAAATTTCTCTTGCTCTGCTTGGGTAAGGACTACGTGAATTGCGCTTTGTTATTTTTGTTCAAAAAAAAAAGTAAAGGGTTAGTTCGTTTCTTCTCTCTTCCCCTTTTTTCTTCACTTTATGCTTCTATGCTTTCCATCTGTTCTAAGTGTGGTTCACTTTCTCCTTCGCCGAACACAAATATATGTTTAATGTGTGTAGACATGTCAGGTACTCCTACTCTCAAGGAAGTTCCTTCCCCTTTGGTGGTTCACTGTTCTGATAAACATTACGGAAGCTGCAGCAGCAAAGGCTCAACCATCCCCTTCGCAGCTTCCTATGCCTAAAGATCTTTTCTTTCAATGGTTAAAGGAATATAAACAGTCAAAGCAGGCACCAGCCACCTCAACCCCGGTTCAACAGGCAGGGCTGCTTTCAATATGGCCAGGAGTTTAGACCACATATAATTGGATGTGGCTATTATAAAGAGGGAGGTAGACCCTCCACCTCCTCCTGACATTTTTCTCAGCCTTCCATCTTATCACCACATCAAGGTCTCCCCAGGGGCAGTCACAGAAGCCAGATGGTGGCAGCTTTCAACTCGGTATGTATGGGGATGTGATGTATGGGGATTTCATTAGGCAAACGACCTGATGTACGCCTTCCCACACTTAACTCTAATCCCAGAGGTACTCAGGAAGGTGAGAAGAGACAGAGACAGTCTCATACTAGTAGCCCCCTACTGTTCCAAGAGGTATTGGTTCTCAGAGATTCTGCAGCTAACCCCGACAAGACTTTCCACAAAACCCTGATCTGTTATCTCAGAACAGGGGGAAACTACTATACCACAATCCAGCACTTTATCAACTTGCTGCTTGGAGATTGAATGGCAACATTTGAGGGATAGGGGGCTATCTGAACAAGTGGTAAACATCTTACTCACTTCAAGAAAACCATCCACCTTTCAAACCTACACAGGTAAATGGAGGGAGTTTGTCTCCTGGTGCAAATCACAATCCTTGCACCATTCAAACATTCCTCTCTTGGAATTTCGATCTTACCTCATCCACTTATTCCATAAGGATCTTTGCCTGTCCTCTATTAAAGTACATGTTGCTGCAATCTCTAGCATTTTACCTGGCTGGGATAATCACCAAGTGAACTATCTAACCCCCACCCCAAGTAAACATCTTTTTCCACAACGGAGCCTCTGTTTGGTATTAACCCTTAGCGGTCCATTTAGTCAGCGCTTGTCAGGCATGTCCAATTTATTTTCACACACGCTGTTTATTTTACACATGCTGTTTAACGTTTTTTCAGAGTAAAACAGGTTTAAAAGGCACTGAATCACAATAGTACACTCAGTACTGCATCTCCATCCCCATCCCTTGTTTACTGTATTTTTCACATACCTCTTTATAGACGTGCATACTGACTCCTCAATAATGCAATCCAAGTCATTATTTTATTACTATAACATCTGCAAAAACTCTGCAAATGTCTGTGATATTCTTTGAGCGCTGTATGCAGAAGCAGCTATCTCCTTTGTTTATGTCCGTGTTATCTCTGTTGTGCATGGGGCTATCAGATAGGCCCTTTTTTTCACCTTCATTTGGCTCCTATCAGTCTAACTCGGCCATTGAAAGGTTTTCTCTGCTTTTTCCAGAGAAAAAACTACTAGAGACCTGTGCCTTATGTCTTTTCGATGTTGTCGGACCGGAAAGGGAAAATTGTAATGTTGGACCGTGGTCCAACATAGGCCCGCAAGGAGTTAATAAGCTCTTGGGACCACCCTTTAAGCCCATGGCAACTTATGACATGATATACCTGACATGGAAAACGACATTCTTGACAGCAGTGACATCTGCAAGAAGGGTAACCGAGCTCCAATCACTGGTTATTGACGGTCCATATTTTCAGTCTTTTAAGGACAGGATTGTGTGCAGAACTAATCTCCAATTCTTACCAAAAGTAGTAACTGAATTCCATATAAATCAAACCATAACATTTCCAGATTTCTATCCAAAACCTCACAAGTCAAAGGAAGAAGCAAGACTTAATCTTGTAGATGTCAGAAGAGCCCTAACCTTCTACATCCACAGTACCATCGGTAGCAGACCATCAGGGCAACTTTGTATCTCCTTCAACTCACCTGACAAGGGGAAACCTGTCTCTAAACAAACAATTTCATGCTGGATAAAATCATGCATTGAGTTCTGTTACAGGTTTGACAGTAAAACAGTTCCAAAACCCATCAAAGCATACTCTGTAAGGGCTACTACTTGGGCAAAATTAAAATCTGTTTCGATTCAGGATATCTGAATGGGCATCTTTTGACACTTTTATCAAACACTATACCTGCAATGTATCTTGCTCTCAGACTAACTTTGCTCAATCAGTTTTATCTGTGGTTTCTTCTACCAACATCTAACCTTCCACCCTTCAGTCTACATACTTTGGTGTAGTTCACACTGTGTGGAGTTCATCAGACAAGGTAAGAATAAAAAGATTACCTGTAATATGGTTTCTTTATTGGATGATGAACTCCACACACCTATATCCCACCCTCCTGCCCCCCTTCTCTTTCCATTACTATTTTATCTTCTTGTTTTGTTTACTTTGTTGAAATTTAGATAACCTGATGTGGATTAGAAAAAGGATCTCTGGGAAAGAGATCTGGTTCTTTCTCCTGACCTAAGCAACATGGAGACCGGGAAGTTCACATTGTGTGGCGTTCATCATCCAATAAAGAAACCGTATTACAGATAATCTTTGTATTTCTCATCACTGGGTAGAAAAATACCAAGAAATGTATCCTTTTTAGGCTTCAGTTTTATATTTATATTGAGGCATCATAAAAGCATCTGAAGGGCTATATTTCAGAATGAACAGTTACATTTAAATTAGAGTAGGTTATCATAACAATATAGTCAAAGAAAATATTTAAATAACAGGTAAGTGGCAGTTAAAAATGCTCCACAAAATGCAATATTGACTACCATATTGAATATCATAAAAATGTCATTGACACAATACATTCTGCATTTTTCACATTTGTAGTTCTTGTAGGATAATGGACATACAGTATACAGAACATAGTTTTGTCTATATGAAGAACGTTTAAAAAAAGAGAAGCTCAAACTTTGTGAAATACACATCCAAAGCTGTTATGTTTGAAATCATGTCTTATCTTGAGTGTTGAGTTTTTCAAATAATGAGTGAAATATAAAAAAAAAAAACACACTTAAAATGTTTTAATAAAAATAGTTGAACAGTCTCTGCAATGACTCATCATGAGAATCAAACTGAATGTCAGAATAATTAAGAAAGTAAATAAATAAATAAATAAATATTTTCTAGACACACTACACCATCTAGTGACCAAACAGAGAAAACAATCCATAAATAAACAGCTGTTTAACATGCATTAAATATGGGGTGGGTATCAAGGGTAAAAGATAATTGAGATTCAAAATGAGACTCCTGCAGCACTGCACAAAGGCATCTTCTGGTTGTGTTGTAAGGTATCCAAGTGTTTGGATATACCACAAGGAATATCGCCTATACTGTATCTAAGTTATTTATTAAAAATACAAAAAAATATATAATGTGTAATTTACATCTGTGCATTGTAAACAACTTTAAAAAAATGTATCTTTTTATTCCTAGTTTTGTTTCATGATTAAAATGCTTTCTAATACTGGAAATTCCCACTAATAGGAAAAAGGGTTGCACAATGATTAAAATGTAAACTCCAGGACACACAAAATAAAGTTTGTTATTGTACTAATGTTTAGTGCATGATTTACTTCAGTTAACAGTAAACCATATGCCCTGTGTCTTAAATTCCGCAAGACTTGCCTGTGACCACTGTGATATAAAAATCCCCAGCAGTCCAGGCATATCTTTTGGTCCATGGCTTATTATGAAAGGTGGAGGTGGCTTAGATTGACCGAAAATGAGCAGACGCAGCACTCCCTGGGGGACAGGCAGAGGAGTTAGAAATTCTAGTGGAGAGGGTTGCTTTAAATTGTAATACCTGGTTTGGTTAATCACTCTATTGACAGACAATGTTCAGAGGGCGTGTACTAGAACAGAGATCTTTCACCAAGCAGAAAAAATGTAAAAGACATAAATGAATACTGCATTTACATATTTTTTGGTGGATTGATTTGGAACAGAGATTAAACATAGTGTAGCATTCCGGGGTAAACAAAAGGGAGCCAGGTGACTGCAACAAGATCTCAATTTTATTATTATAAATAAGATTTTATTATTTTTTTTGTAAGGAATAATTGCACATAATTTTACCTACTAACTAAATACTTGTCCCTGTCTACACCTACTACAAATGATATATATATATAGTCAGACATCATAATAATCTTTATATAGCACCTTTCATAGTGGACCACCATCACAAAGTGCTTTACAAGAGATGAGACTAGGGTGTATGCATCAGCTGCAGAGTCACTTACAACAACATCTCACTCCAAAGAGAGTACAAGGAGGTTAACTGACTTGTTCAGGGTCACACAATGAGTAAGTGGCTAAGCTGGGATTTGAACTAGGTAACTGCTGGCTACAAGTCAATGTCTTTAACCACTGAACCACAAAGCCTCATATAATGCATAAGACCTGAACCCAAGCCTCTGTAGCATCATTAGTCCTGTCTTGAAAAGTGTTTATTTTATTGTTCATTATATATGTTGCTATTTACAAAAATGCTGGGTGGTTTGTGGAGTTGGGGGTTACAGCCTGTGAGTGATTAAATAAATATGAATTAACCTACAATAATTCACAGGGCGAGAGCTTGGGGTGTAAGGATAGGGCAGAAGAAGCAAAAGGGAGCAATTAGTAGGACCGGACCTAGGACAGAAGAGCAGGCAAGGCCCACTCTAGTAGCAGACCAGTGGAGATGGACATGGAAACTAGGATAGAAGGTGGTCACTGACTGAGGGCAGCGATGCCGACACATCCCAAGGGCGGAGGACCCAGCAACTGAAAGAGGATAGAAAGATAGTCACTGACTGAGGGCGGCAATGCCGACACATCTCAGGGGCAGAGGACTCAGCACCCGAAACAGGATAGAAAGATGGTCACTGACTGAGAGCGGCGATGCCGACATATCTCAGGGGCAAAGGACCCAGCAACCGAAGACAGGATACAGAAAGTGGTCACTGACTGAGGGTGGCAATGCCGACACAACCCAGGAGCAAAGGGCCCAGCAACCAAAAACACATAAAAGCTTATGACTCTGGGAGCCGCCCCTCGGAAGGAAGACGGTCCCGGTAGACCGGGACACGAAAGGAGATAGAGAGAGAGAGAGGTACCCAGCGTCTGAGACTTCAGTAAAGGGGTGCTCGTTAGAACACCAATTGGCAGAGACTACACGCTGACTGGGACCTGAAATAAGAACAAGACATAGAGGTTAGTATGGGACTCGAGCACAGAGTAGCCACATCCCGAATTGAGGCAGAGTATAGAACAGAGCCTTGAGTGAGATAAGATAAGGGCAGTAGCTGCGAAAGGACAGAGTGTGGCTGGGGGTCCGCTCTGACTCACACGGTGAGAACCCCCCTGAAGGTAAGGGATGCAGATGCCTAGCCCTGAGGTCAGAGAAGTGAGACTCACTTGGTGGAGGTGGAGAAGGAAACACTAGACAGCGAAGGTGTAAGTGATCAGAGGAGGAAAACATAAACACTAGACAGCGAAGGTGTAAGTGATCAGAGCTTAAATAGAGAATAGGTACTAATTGACAGGAAACTGGAAGCCCTCAGCTGCACGCCCCCCGAACTACGATAGCTAACATTTAATGTACTCAAATACACACACAGTTTAAAGTCCCAATTTAAAGAGAGTACGTTTCACTGTAGCCTTCGGGATGAAATTGTTCCTACATTTTCTTCTTTTTTAAATTAGCAGTGTGAGAAAACCGCTTCAGCAAGTACAATAGAATCTGCCAGAACTGACGGACGCTGTATCTACTAGGTTGGATACTAATGAATGACTCCTCACTGTAGTTTTGGTTCCGGTTTTATAGCAGTTTGTCAGTTGATGCAAAATGGCATGCACTTGTGGCAATTTACGCCTGGATCCTTGAAAAGATACGTGACTGATTGTGCTCAGTTATTAATTAGGGAAACAAACAAAAAATAAATAGACAATATGCGCACACATTCAAAACAATACATTAATTGCACAGCAAAATTCCACCAGTATCTCAAACGATTTACACAAAAGAACACACATCTGCACACAATAATTATAAATTATATACCACCCCACACCATAAATTAGTCACTTGTGACACAGTTTTGACAGTATTGGCAAGAGAACTGTAGGCATCACTGCAACATCAATTTACTGTTACTCTGAATAAGCAAGACTATCCTTGCTCAAGTAACCGTTAATAGTAAAATACACATTTCCAGGGAACTGTTCTTAAATGAAATGCACTCATTATCTGGTGGCATATAAAATTAGTAACTCACAGCACAAAAAAATAACCTTTTTTGTCTAGACAACTATTGCTGTCTACTTTGTATCAGCTGTTTTTCAAATGTTAAAACTGGTATTGCCTTGTCATTAGTTTTGAAACAAGTACCTTATAGATGTGGCCATTTGAAACAATAACAATGCCATGGCTGGACAAAAAAATAGCCAACCTACCATAAATATGTCATTTAGCTGTGGGGCCACCATGGCATCTAAGTTAGCACTGCTTTTAAATATATATATATATTTTTTTAATTTTCTGAAGGTATATGAGACCATTCCCATCACATTGGTTCTGCCTCTCCCACAGGTTAAGGAGACAAAACCAACAGGGACTGTTTCTCCTCATCACACAGGGGACCCTACGGGCCAGGCGGACACGCAGGGCTTTCTAGACAGCAGTTCTAGGGCCGTCGCCCTGGGCAGCCTACTCAGTGTACCCAGCTGAAGCATCAGCAGGGCCCCTGAGGGCTTCCTGCTTCAGACCCCCTTTTCCACACACCAGTTGCAATGGACACCTGGGTGCTCGCTACCATGCACAACGGTTACGCAGTAGTTTCGCATGGGGCCTCCTCCCTTCCGAGGGGTCATCATTACTTTGGTTCTTCATAAGGATGTGGCTGTCTAGCTGTGCAAGCGAGCCTTTGTCATCCAGAGGCTGTTAGCTCACTGACATCGGAGGAGGCTAACTGAACCTTCACTTCTGCAGAGCTGTGTGGGCAATTGCTAAAGTGAATGAAATTGATTACAAGGGGTTAGCTACACTCTTGTTAATCTATGTGAGGGGGATCTTATTTTGTTTCAAATTCTTTAGAAAATAATACTGTAGGATCATAGATCCTAATTAGAAACCCACTAAAACACAAGTTTATCTTCAAACAAACAAACCGAAAAAACGTTATTAACTTTCCTATTAATTCCTGCCAGCAGAGGGAGACAAATCATTTATTTTGAATTTCTGAGCTGATATTACAGTACCAGTAATACTTCAATATGTTGAAGGCATTCTCTTGTGGTGATTTGTGAAAGCATATACATCCAACTGTCAGATAAAATCCTAACATATCCCATTTGTATAGAACTGTTTTGTTATGCATGCAGTAGAAATATATTCTTATTATGTAATCTGCACATTGGGGTATTTTTCTTTGTTTTGAGTGAAAGGCAACACCTTTATGTACCAAACACCTTTACAGCACAGTAAAATTTTCACTGGTTTCATTTGTACTATATATATTTATTTTGAAAAGTCTCAAGTTTCCATTGCTAAATACCAGTCCTTTCCACAAATTAGAGCCCTTCATCTTTTCCTTCATAATTAGAATCCCCTTTTACACAAGCTGTGTCACCCTGCAATAAACTGCGGGACAGTTGAATGACGGAAAGAGAGCCAAGGACGAGTACATGTTTAATGGCTTATTCATCCTTCGTTACTTGTAACCTAGGACCCTATTTTCCAGTGTGCTGTACAATATGCTATGAAGGCTTTTATTTTAACATCTAAAATGATTCAAACGTTCTGCTAGCATGGCTGTTTCATGTTTTGCTTGTGCTCCTAAATGTCATACAGCTTAATTTTGCAAGTACCTAAACTTTTTTTTATGTAAATAAATCACAATCGTAAACACAGCTTCATATAATTGATTCTAATGTACACTAGCACCTAAAAGATTTTAAAATGAGATTGGTATAGTTTAACTTTTTTTTTTTTTAATGTCATGTACCCTACTGTTATACATGTGAAGAAAGTATAACAACCTAGTGGAACCTGCCCTAGCATTCTGCAACGTGCCCACTACCGCGTCAGATAGCCCTAAGGCTGACCAGCGATCCTGTTCAGGGGCCAGACCCATAATTGGATCCTGCCCGGTTCTGGATGCCAGAGAGTGCTTTTCGTCTGACTGAGGAAATCCGGGCGAAGCAGGATCTCCCAGGGCTGGCCTTGTAAGAGCTGGCACAAGGTCGAGAATCAGATTCTCCTGGGCCACCGGGGGGCTACTAGGAGAACTGTCGCCTTCTCGAACCGGACCTTCTCTAGGAAGGCCGGGAGCAATGGTATCGTCCTGGGCCACTCGTGTCAATGCCAAGTGGACTAAGCGGTGGAGGGAGTACCACAGGGGGCAGTATGTCATCTCTGCCAAGGCAAATAGATCGACCTGCATCTTTCCGAACTGTTCCCAAATGCGCTCCAACACGTGAGGGTGGAGCTGCCACTCCGACAGATGCTCACCCTCCCTCGAAAGGAGATCCAGCGCCCAGTTTGCCACTCCAGGAAGATGCATCGCCCGTAGGGACAGCAGGTTCCTTTTAGCCCAAATCAAGCGATATGCGATGTAACTCCAGGGATCAAAGGCCACCCTAGTTGTTGACATACGCTATCACTGATGTGTTGTCCATCCAGACCAACACATGTGTTTCTTGTAGCACTAGGAGAAAGTGCTGGAGGTCAAGGGAAACAGCCTGCAACTCCCACATATTAATGTGCAGGGATGTCCAACGGTTCGACCAGTAGCCGCAGACTCCTCTGCCTTCCCAAACTGCGCCCCAACCCAAGTTGGTGGCATCCATCTTCACCACCTGGCGGTTCGCCACTGTTCCCATCTGCACGCCTTTGCGCTGGTGAAAGGCGCACCTCCACCAGCACAGCACTGTCGAACACCAGCCTGACACTGTCAGCCGATTGTGCCTATCGTGCTTTGGATGCAAGTGGAATGCACTGAGTCATGCTTGAAGAGGGAGAATGCGAAGTAAGCCCAGCTCGATGGCTGATACGGCTGCGGCCATCAGACCCAATAATTTTTGACACAACACCAAGGTGACCTCCAATCCCTGTCGAAACCAGGAGAGGCAATCTGGAATAGCTGCTACCCTGTTGTCTGATACATATGTGCACATCATACTGGAGTCCACCTGAAACCCAAAGTACATTGTGCACTGCACTGGTGTAAGCCGACTCTTTGCATCTTTGATGGTGAGGCCCAGATGCTCCGTTACAATCGCCGTGCAGGCCACTGATCCTTCACGTGACTGAGATCAAATTAACCAGTTGTAGAGGTAGTTTAGTACTCTGATCCCCTGCAACTGCAAATTGGCCAGGATAGCGTCCACTCACTTTGAAAACATACGAGGAGCTAAGGAGAGGCAGAACAATACCAAGGAAAACTAATAAACACTTCCCTGAAAGGTGAAGCAATGTACTTCCTGTGCATGGGACGAATGGGAACGTGAAAGTATGCATCCCGTAAGTAAGTCCATGGTGGTAAACCAGTCACCAGGCTGGACTGACTGGAGAATGTGACGGTGAGTCAGCATTTGGAACCTCCGCTCCTTGAGGAGTCTCAGGTCTAGGATGGGGTACCCTTCTTGGGTACCAGAAAGTATCTTGAGTAGAACCCCTTTCCACAGGAGATGGGGTCAACAAGACAGCCACTTCCTATTGAAGTTCCAAGACCTAAAGAGGGTCTGGTCATGGATGTAATCGTGACCCCTCAGAAGGGAGAATGCCCATGCAAAACTGTAGTGCGTAACCGTTGTCAATGGTAGCGAGCACCCAGGTGTCCGAGGTGCAAGCGCACCAGTATTGCAGCTGGTGTGTGGAAAAGGGGGTCGGAGACCGCAAGAGCTCAGGGGCCCTGCTGGGGCTGCTGATCCTTGGGCGGGGCATGCTGAGGAGGCTGCCTAGGGCGACTGCCCTGGAACTGCCACCTAGAACGCTTCGTATGCGTCTGGGATCCTTATCTGTGACAGGCATAGCTGTCTATGAGCTAACACCAGACTTGTCTGGAGCAGTGTGCCAGTGATGAGACACAACTTGGAAGGGGCCTATCGGCAGCTCTGATATAAAGAGCTCAGTAATACCTACCAATAGACAGGCATATCCCATAAGTATGTTGTTGGTCGGCTTCGAATTGAAAGGGCACATTCACTGCACCCCCCTAGAAAGTTTGACAGGCCCCCCAGGGGCTGTGCCCCACCGCATGAGAACCGCTAATTAAATGGAATTGGGAGCAGAAAAAACCCCAGCTGCAAGTCATTATAGAGGCTGACATGAGACATTGCAGAGTTCTATCCAAAAAAACAAGCTGCTTTGGAATATAACAAAAATAAGTCTAGGGGACCACAGGGCACTAGCAATGCCTGTGCAATCCACTACACATGGCACAGGGTGTGCCTTGAACAGTATCAGTACTACAGTATATTACCACATTACCACCAACAATAAGACAATTAGACAACCAATGCTTAAATTGTGCAAATGTTCTTACTGCAGTAAGCAACTTTTTATTTAACTTTTCAAAGATATAATTAGTTTTCCATACAAAAAAAACCCCCAAAAAAACCAAAAAAACATTTTACAGTGAATTTACAGTGATTGGTTATTGTATTTAAATGAACTACAACATTACAGCCCTTACAGATATTCTGAAATACAATACAATACAAGTCATACAATAGCACTATAGGTATTTTCTTTTCTTTTATGAAAACTAGTCTGAAACTACTTAGGGTGTACCTGGCTTTACCAGGTGAGCTGTAACTCAGAGAACCACAAAACGGTTCACAATGCACACCAGAAAGTAAAAAGTTTGAAATAATAGATGCCGACATTTTTCAGACTGACGTTCTTTTTGAGGGTATTACTGAATTGACCTAATGGGGTTATTTTCAATGTTTTCTTTCTCTGATTGCAGAGCGATGGTATTGTCTACCAGTTGTGCACAGTTAAAGCTACGTTGTCCCACAGTACTATAGTAAATAACAGGTAAACACTGATCCCTAAGTTTACCCATCTGTGTACTCTTCTTCACTGGCAACCAATTTGTTTACATTTCCTACATGTAGTTTCAACTGCAGGTACACTACCCATTCTGCCAGCTCCACTGTATCAGAAATGTCATCAAAGAAAAAAATTGAATATGCAAGGGTGTTTTTTTTATACTGATCAAATTTCACAGGAACTACAGGGAACTGGTATGTTTTGGAAGAAAACATTATTATTTTTTTTAAATAGCATGGGGAACTACAACTTTAAACTGGCTTTAAATAGAAAAGGCTTTCACTATAGGATGAGGGTCTCCACCTGCCATCTTAAGCTATACGAATGAGACTGACATTTAACACTGTAGTGTATAAAGGGTTAAAAATGAATGCTATTTCTTGAAAAATACCTTGTTAAGAGTTAAGTCTACTATTGGGTGATACGTATATTGATTATATTGGCTCTTTATGTAATAGCATGATACATTTTATAACAGGTATGTTAATTAAGCTGTGGAAGTTTCTGGAAAGAGCAGTGTAGTAAAATGGAAGCTGTGTACAAGACATGCTACACTCCTGCCTTTGCCTGAAGTCCTCAAAATAAAAAAGACGTTTGTTCTTTTGAAATTCCAAGCAGTCTCCTTTTTTTCTTTTCTTTTAATCTGTTCAATACAAAACAAACACAAAGGCCACATCTGAACAGTGTTAAATCCTGCTCACCATCCTAATCCCACAGCAGCTCATTGCCAACAGTCAACAATTGTAGTAATATTCAGGGGGGTTGGTATAAAATGTGAAACGTTTGCTTGAATACACAGCAATTATTTTCATTGGCCGGTCAGCTTCATGTCTATTTGTTTTTAGCAAAAGGTATTAAATTCGTTTTGATTCATGAGATTCTCATAGGGGTACAATGTTTTGTATGCTAATTATGTAGTATCATCATACCTTCACAATGTATTTACCATGATTTCCCTATATACTGCATTTTATAATGGTATACCTTAGTAAACATTTAAAAGGGTTAGAAATGTTTTCAGCGGATACAGTATTCCTTAATGAACTCAGTCACACATTGGTCACCTAATCAAGCCAGTGCAAGCAAGAAATAATAAGCATCTGTGTTGACAAAATATAGTCATTTTTAGCAATAAGGTTAGCTATCAAATAATTGCTAGATGGAGAGTATCTGGAAAATGTCTGGCTTGTGGGTAAGTAATAGTTTAAATAGTTAATAATGGTGAATTACTTATTAGGGTTATGCAGTTAGATTTTCTGAGTAATTCCCTTTAAAATGTTTTAGCCTTTTAGGTATCAATTAAATGGAATTAAACGTGGTAATTATTTAACACAAACTGCAGCGTTTCCTCAGTTGCCCTTGGTTATGCAATTATTGTGTACCAATCAATAACATTCCCACAGTTTGAGTTAATATAGAAACTGATGCGATCTAACTAAAACCACCCTGTTTTATCTGCGATTATTAATCCCCTTTCTTGTATCCTTTTGATATAAAATGAATCATTTTACTTTGCTTGTTTTCTAAGAAATGCTTCATCTATGCAGTGAATCATGGGATTGTTCACATGGGCAAGCAGTAGCTCTTAAGGTAGGTCTAAGGAAAGGTCACCACTTGCAAGTTTCGAAAGTTATTGTCAGTTTACAGCCTTGGTTTTGCAGTGAAATGTCAGCGCCCCAGGTGAATGGAGAATTTGCTTCCAACGGCTTTTAAATCCCTCAGTGTGAAAGTTAATTGCTATTGGTTGGTTTCCATCTGTAAAAGTAACAGAAAGGCAGCTTTTTCTTGTGAAATAAATACATTTATAAATACATTTATTAATAGGCTTGTTTCGTTTCATTAACCTAAAATAAAAAATAATTTCAAGTGAATAACTCAGAAAATCTGGTTTTCTGCACACCCCTATTACATATTATTGTCCCATTATTGTATATAAACAGATTTAAAATACATCTTTGGAAACTATGTGATGTTTCATGTTTTGGAGAAGTAGAAATGTTTTAGGCACTTCACCTTAATGTATACAGGAAACATTTTTTCACATAGCAGTAAAAATAATTACCTGCTTTACTTACTTTTCGCATGTTCTCATCACAGAGGAAAAAAACAAAAACAAAATACAAACCTTTATTTAATAAAGATTAACTACATTATGCAAACTGACCTTTACTCTATCTCCTGGAATTTCCCAAACTGAGGTTTTAGTTTTACTCATTGTTCAAAAGTTTTGCTGTCTAGTAAAGAGCATGACACTACATATGACAAGTCCAGATGCCCATCTGTATGAAAAAAAAGAGATGTTAACAGGATTATTAAATGGATGAGTCACAGTGCTGTACAAAAGAGAGACTTTTCAGACCTTGTCCCAAGATGAAGAAGGCGCATGCCATTGCTCTCTGTCTTGTCATACCAATCTTTCTGTGCGTACATGGAGAATGCTTGTGGTGCACAGGGGTTTCATTGTTTGAACCAGACTTATAACCAAGCCTCCCCCACAAAGTGGAGTCACCAGGAGCCCAGCTGGCCTTAAACATTTTCTGTCTTCCCATAACTGCTGTTAGAGAGATAGCAAGCCTACACATACAGCTGCGCACCCACACACACTGTACACTGTACACTGTGTCCCTGTTTCTGTATATGTCACCCAAGTGCCCTTTGTTACAATGTTTTTTTGTTGAGTTTTGAAAAAAACTGGAAAAGAGCTAATCTTAATGGTTTACTTTTAAAAGCATGAAGCATGAACAATCAATTTTTATATATTTGTAGGTGCCCTTAGTCCTGTGACATTTGGTGCAGTTTTCCCATTCAAAATACAGTAATAACGGCAACCCAAAGCTTAAGGGTATGAATTCTTACTCCTAGTGAACAATCACATGAGGTATCATCATGCCTAAGAGAAAGGAAATAAGGCAGGGTTGCTTTGGCATTTTAGATTTTTTGAATCCCCCTTATGCTGTCATGTTATGTGTTGCGTGTGGTGTGTTTAAATGTTGGTGTATAGACATTGGTACACGGGATATAAATGGGTCTGTGTAACACGAGTGTTTAAAATGTATATGTGTATTTAGGCACGAGGATTGCACAGCACTTCACGTGCAAGTAAAATGTAATAATATATGAGTACGGGGAATTGCACTTTATTAATTCACGTGCTGGGATTCAAGTGAATAATTAAAGGTAATTGAATACAAGCACAACAGTATATATAGATGCACGTTGTCGCATATTCGGGGTTGTGTGTTCGGGAGAGCGAGAGCGCGCGCATAATTGTAAGTCTCAATTGTTTTGGTGTAGCGTTCGTCCACTCTGTGTTTTGTCAGTGTATTCGTTTTGTTTGTCTATTTATTTTGGCCTCATGTGCCATGTCCTGTTTTTGTATTGTTACAAACCTTTTATTTTCTGCCTGTTCATTATTAAACTGTACATCAGCGCCTTCACCATTTCAACAGCTGTGTGCAGAGTCAGTTCCTGTTTCTAAGGTCTGTCGTCACCCACTTCGGCTGTCCTTGTGACAGCATGTTATTAACACTGAGACTTAATATCGTTTTAATACTGATTTAATACTTCCATCTTTATCCTCTATTCAATTGTTTAAGTCAATAAAGCCAGCGCTATACAACCTAATATACCTTATTCAGTTCTTTCAGTGATGTTAATAACACTACCATTAAGGCATATCTTTATATCTCACCGTAATTGTTTTTAGCACGTTTTTAAATTAATTAATTGACAATAAATAGTTGTTTGGATAGTTAATGTAAGATATCAGATTAACATTTCCATTAAGAAAACAACATGGTTGTTATATTCATATATACCATGAATATATATATATACTCCACCAGCATGACCCCAGACAATATGCTGACGTTATCCAAACGACTGATGTAGTGTAGTTGAAAATGTAGGTTTGTGCTCAACCCTTTCGTGTTGTAACTGACAACACTGTTATGAAGAGATATGAAAGATTGTTGTATTATATAAAGCTATTTAAAGCTTGAACTTCCCATTCATAAAAATAAACTACAGAGTTTGAAATTATATTACCAATTGCCACCAATTAACATAATAAATGCATAAAGATTATATACTATAGTATTTGTAATGAAGTGTTGTTAAGCAGATTTTATGTTGTGTGTGTTGCTCACTGTGTATTTGGAATATTGTCACTATTTCTGTTCCAATTGTGGCCTTGGCACTGCACTGCAGGAAAATACAATATGTGTCAGTCTCAGTTATTTAATTTGTGCACATTCCAGATTTAACCTTAAGAATACAATATACCAATTCTACTTTTTTTTATTTTTTAATTGTTATTAGTAGTAGTATTTACTTAGGAAGGTTTGGTGTTCAAGAAACCTCAATCATGTGTTTCTCAGGAAAGCTTATTCTTGTGTTTCAGAACATACTGTAAATTAAAATTAATGGACAATTTCATACGGTCTTTTCGAATTACCTAAAATCTGAAACTAAAATTGACAATTCACATGTGCAGTAAAAGATAATGAATTTGAGCTACACATGTGAAACAAACAACAGCTGAAAGACAAAAACATGAGTGTATAACCTGCTTCACGAAATCTTGAGTGTAAAAATGATCAAATTATGAATGTATCTATCCACCGCCCAAAAACACAAATAATAATATTAATAATAATCTTTAAAGTGTTCTAACAAATACGTGAAAACAAAATTCAATATAAGAACTCAATTTCACAGACTGGGGCACAGAGAAAAACTGTAAGCATTAATAGGTCTTTCCCAGTTCGGACCATGTTTTTCTACAGTGGTATGTAGATATATAACTTGGATAGTAATTTTGCTTTTATTATTATACTTAACGTTGCATGTTGTTACAGATAATTTATTTCCCCTACATTTATTTATCTTTATTAACCCTTCTCCTTCTCCTAAACAAAACGTATTATTTCTAAGAACACCCGGCCTGAGTGCCACCTTCAGGCAGAGGATACATTTAAATATTGCACCTGTCCCACTCAGTAAAGCTGATTGGACCAGTATATGTTCAGTGCTTTTCTTACTGGAATAGGACTTCTGTCTGGGCAGCAAATGGACACATGGACAGCAAGTCTGCTTTACAATGTTCAATCATAACGAAGGGGGAATGTATTCAGCACTCAAGTGGAGTAAATTATAATAGTTGAAAGAATGTAGGAAAGGTTGCGGATTTGGAACATTGTTTTTTACTGTAATATAATGCTTTATTCATGACTTAAATCTTGTAAGACATATGGATGTCGTGCCTAGGTACTAAAACAAAACTTCAAAATGTTAGACAAACATTTCAAAGTCAAGGAACTTCTTGATAAAATGTTTGTCTAATATATCTTGGTGTTACATTTTTAAACCCTTTCTCCAGCACTAGATGGGGAACAGCTATAGTGCATCAGATATGCTCTCTGATTCAGAAAAAGCCTCTAAGGCACGCTCTTTATTCTCCACTCACTTCCATTTTTTTTAAATAATCAATGAAGATATAGAATAATGATTTTAAATGAGTGCCCCTAGCATATAGGCAAGGAAGATATGTTATGTTTATTGATGCATAGAAATAAGCATCAACCTAAAAAAAATGGACCAAATATCAACCAATGACACAGACAACCTTCTGTAAAGGAACACAGCCCAAAATGTTTCTGTCAGATTTAATTTAATCTGTCACGTAATCAAGTTACAGTATATGTTTATTAGATATATATATAATATATATATATATATATATATATATATATATCCCTATATATATATATCATAATTCCCTATGTTGTAAAATAATAACAAACAGCCTGCAGTACCAGCGGGATGATCACTAGAGGCCGCTGGTCTATAACAATTTAGACTTTCAGCCAACACCTGGAGGTGATAAAATAGTTAATGGGGATAATTGGCAATCAAATTATGTGGGAACTGGGTAACAGGAGTGAGTATAAAAAAGCTAGTCTGAGGACAATGGAAGAGGGAGAGCTGGAGGAGAGCTGGTGTGCTAACAGTGAATAAGGAAATGAAAAGAATCTGTGTAAATAAGTCATTAAAGATTGCTACAGGTAAACAGTTTAGCTGTCCTTGATAGCAAGGGTAACTATTAACAAGAAGTTTAGCTAGATTATCAAAGGGGACATAATATTTTCTTTGTTCGATTGTGAAAACTGTAAATAAACTTTGAAAACTTGAATTACGGCTTGGCTGATATTCTTTAACCATTCCGACAAGGTCAACCCACCACTATATATATATATATATATATATATATATATATATATATATATATATATATGGGCTTCAGTGAGTTACAGGAAAGTAATTCCAGCTAGGGTTTGTGATGTCATAAACACTGTTAGGTCGAGTAGTTTATAAACTGCCACAGAAACTCAAGATGCAATTATCTTCCTTTCTCACTGAAGCCCATCTATTATTTTTTATAATACATGGATATTAGTATCTGTAATAAAATAAAAATACAATAATTATGGTTCAAATTGTAAGTGAATTTAATGAATAATAATAACGTGCATTAGTCAATATTAAAGAATCTTAAATATAATTTTCTTTTTGTCAATTTAGGAACAGTGAATTAAACTGCAAAAAATAACGTATTTTTTAAAGAAAATGTGTTTCAATGGAGTATGCTTTTTATTTATTTATTTATTTATTATTAGTCGCTGCCAGAGTCAAAGATTTGTGTCACTTGCTTGGTTGGACCTGATGTAAGAAACAAGCCTGCAACATGAACTGAACTGACGAATGTAAAAATTGAGATGGAACAAAATGTACATCTTAAACGTTTTTTTGTATTATTAGAATGATCCTTTCAAGTGCTACCAGTATTTAAAAACAAAGACAAAATGTACTGATATTCGTTTTTAGCTATTTGCTAACAAATCCCGGAGGCTGTAATAATGTCTGCGTTTGTTGTAATAAGATCAGAGCTGCTGATTTTATGGCCAAGGGGTCTCGTAACAGGATTTCACTGTCAGAGGTGAAGCTCAATGTCCAAGTCTGACAAGGTGACAAAGTAAACAATGCCCTGAAAGAAAACAAAAAAAGAAAACATAGATTCAAAGCTTGAGGCCCAGCATTGATGGATTTAATTCATTCATGCAATATAGAATGTTAAGACAGTTTGATCTTACTTTCTGGTCAGACAGGAGCTGTGCTCAATTCAGGTGCTAGCTCCTTGAATAGGACAGAGCATTGATTTTGATGAGGTGAATAACCACAGCACTACAGTGACTCCCACAACACACCAAGTCATTGATAAAAAATGTAATATTTAGTAAGGTTTATAAAGCTTAAAGTCCTCTAAGCAAATACTTTTTAAACTATGTGGTGAAGCAGACCTGTAAATGAACTCAGTAGCTGCTATTCACAAAAGGAAAGAAATGGATTTTAGTGTAGACAATCAGGATTAAATGATTCACTCACTTACCCGGAAGCAAGCAAATTAAAATGTGTAGCCTTTATACAGACAGCTGATTAAGGACCAGGCAGGTGTGGACGATTCAGTTCATCAAGTAAGGAGGCTCCGGTAATGAGCTGAATTAGTGCTAGAGAGCTGGCAGGTGGAGTATGGTATCACGCATACGGTGGTGATCATACTGCTTGTGGAATAAATGACTGTCTGTCACTCCATATATTTAAGGGTCTAGTCTTTGGTGTATTGTTCTGGCCAAAAGCAAGAATGAATTATTTAAATACTTTAATGAAAAGAATACTTTTTAAAAAAAAATAGTGTAAAGACCTTTACATTAATGTCAAGCAACAACAAATATTTTCAATGCCTTGTATCCTAACTCCACATTTAAAAACATGTAAGAAAAACCTCCTGCAAAATTAAACTAATTAAGATTGATCCAACACAAAATGAGTCTCAATTAAACTATGCAGAAGAATAGGAAAAGTATGGTAAATATACTGTGTCAATTTACCATGGTAAAAGAATATCTTGTTTTTGAGATACCTGCATATTATAAAATAACCTAAAAGAACCAAAAGATCTTAACCAAAATTAAAGGTGGACTGGTGATAAAATCGCTAATGCTAATACGGTAGGAAAATGGATCAAATCTGTGTTGAGTATGGTACTTGTTATTTGAGTACTTTGGTAAATAATGAATGCAAATCTCTTTAATACATGGCGTAGCAACAATTGATTAAATCATCTGTAAGCAATTGACAAAATGTGCTGGCTTCAACCAGGAAACTCAATGTGCTGGCTTCAACCAGGAAACTCAATGTGCTGGCTTCAACCAGGAAACTCAATGTGCTGGCTTCAACCAGGAAACTCAATGTGCTGGCTTCAACCAGGAAACTCAGTGTGCTGGCTTCAACCAGGAAACTCAATGTGCTGGCTTCAACCAGGAAACTCAATGTGCTGGCTTCAACCAGGAAACTCAGTGTGCTGGCTTCAAAGGAAACTCAGTGTGCTGGCTTCAACCAGGAAACTCAGTGTGCTGGCTTCAACCAGGAAACTCAATGTGCTGGCTTCAACCATGGTGTACTTTATATAGAAAAGAAACTTAAATTCAATGACAAATGAGTAGGGGTACAGAAGGCCCAGTGGCTTTGACTTACAGTACTTTGTTACTGGCTTTCCCTTGGTGAAGTTTTCCATGCCAGTGTGAAATGGGAATCTTGCTTCTAGTGGATGACCATAGTTGTAATTTACAGGGGAGACGCAAGGGACATGCCCCGTCACCTTTTAAAAGATGGGGAAATGACCCACTCACAATGCAGAAGTACTAAAACTTTTATTCCACAGTAATGTATTGGTATAATCACTAGTCAGTATAGAAGTCAATGAAAGCTAGGATTGGATCCAGGATCACTGGAACCGGATCATGGGATGGTGTTTTAATACGAGGATCTGGATCAGGCTCCCCGGAGCTGCATACATCTTAACTAGGGATACTGACCAATGAGAAGTGAACATACATGTCGCATAGTTTAAAGACCCTGGCTGACAAATGTGTGTACAGCCTGAGATCACAGTAATGCTGGGGGAAAATAGCAAACGGATGGACAAAGATACGGGAGGAAGCATTATGTTGCTGTATCCAAAACACAGGAAAATGGTAATTCACCATAGCTTGTGTTATTTACTAATGTCATCACACTGAGGATTCTGTTTACTTAGTTTAACTTTTCATTTTAAATTGAAACAGTAAGTTTAAAACAGCTAAATTACCTCTGTAGCTTGTACAAATGAATATAGTAAATGCATTACCAATAACTTTTTACACAATTATTACACCAAATTAATCATGCTATATTCTACATTTTTTTGCGTGTTTAAATACATTGCACAGACTCTCACATTTCTGTTTATCAATGTTCCAAAAACTCACTCTTGGTCACATTTTACTAAACATTTTTAAACTAATAAATAAACCATTGCCACAATGAACATTATAGTGTTCATTATAGTAAAGTTGAGTTCTTACCTGTAAACAGGAACACATTTAAAATTTGCAACTCATTGTCTGGAGCTTCGTTTTATTTACATTATCATCGATACACTGCGGTTTGAGGTTCAAGCTACATCTGCATATTTTAAGCAAATGAAAATATTTTTTAAAAACACACTTTTCTTATACAAATACAGTACTAGCATCATTTTAATAGCAAAACACTATTTATCTTAAATATTTCAAATGTGGGGAAAACTCAGTTTCTAGAATATATATTACAAGGTGAATTCTCATCCCTCTCATTAAATCTGCATTATGCCACACTGCTCTAGCACTCAAAGCTGCCTCAGGGGCAGTTGTACTAAAGTAGGAGTGGCCAATCATGGTCCAGGCCAACTGCTCCTGGTTTAACAGGTAAAATGAGATAGATAACTACTTTAGGGTGTGAATGGAGGTATAATTGGTTCAATTAAACAATCTAGAACTGGGTTGGAACAAAAACCTGGTGTGGAAGAAACTGGCCACCACTGTAAGGCTCAGATCTGAGTGGAGCTTCAGTGCTCTTCGAAGACTAAAGCCCTGGCTTCGTAATTCCATGACAGAAGCGACTGAATAATCTAGCTATTTGTCACACTCATCACCCATGACAACGTTGTGCCAACAATGTATTGTTTTGAATGATTGCCGCAGGAATGTTTTTGGATCTTTTAATTAGACATACACGGGATGCAATGTTTTGTTATACTTGTTTGTAACTTGTTTGAATAATCTTCATGCATGCCCCAGCTCTAGAAACTGCCCCCCCCAGCCCCCCACTTTTGAAACCAAACTTACACCAGTGAGTGGTTGCTTACTCTTAAATATAACTCCTGAGGAGTATAAAAGAGTCATACACAGGTGTTCATTTATTGAGACTGAGGGACTTGATGACAAGCGATTGTCATCCAAGTACAGAAAACCAAGCAATAACAATGGCGACTTCCCTTTCTCAAACCGGAAGTTTTGCCTTTAATTAGTTATCCAATCACATTCATCTGAGTGTCTCTTACTAATGACTACTTATGATTACGCTACTAGAGTAAAATTATAAGTGCTATTAACTCATGAAAATATAAATTCCTATCAATAACCCATAGGTTTTACTTAGCCGGCCACTGGACTAGGAATCAAGTACTCAAAACTGCTTGAGTAGTCAAATATGTTTTTTATTCCCCCCCCCCCCCCCCCCCCCCCCTACTTAACATTATTTCTAGTTCATAAGACTGGGTATCTTTTGCCCTGTCATATTTTTCCTCATACAGTACAGTGTTTTAGTACTGACTGTTGCAAGCTCCAGTGTCCCTCACCCTAACCAAAAAATCGAACCTCTTATTAGCACTAGTATTGTTATAACTGACTAAACTTTTTTCGGTAGATGTTTACAGTAGTTTCTTTGCTAGAATTTTATACTTCAATTTAGACATCACTATTGAAGTAAATGTTGCTCTGGCTTCCTGGCAAAACAACACTTCCAGCCCTGTAGTTCATTTCACTCCAATACTGCTACTAATGCTGATTATAAAATAAAAGCATTGCTTTACCTTTCTATTCAAATGTAAATGTTTTTCAACAATAGAAGATACAATCAAAAAACATCTACACCCGAAGTATCCATCTTCCTTGTAATATTACCACTTGACTTAAAAGTACTCTAAAGAGAAAAATGAGCAAGTCTGGAAGCTATCAAATAAGTGCCTGGTTTCACAGAGGCCAGATTTGCAGTGTTACTTTAGTGTTAATCACAAGCGCTTCACAAAAAAGAACAAATAAACCATTAATTTAAAACCAGTCTTACACAACATGTTATAAAATTTAAATTAAGGAAAGAGACAACCATATGGTTTTATTTGTAAAATTTTGATTGATACCAAATTCAATTTGGATTGATGTTTTGATAACGCTGTGATACCATTGGTACTGTATGTCATTCTACCATTGCCAGCTGTCAGTTTAAATACCTCATTTAAACCTGCAAACTGTACCAAGCAATCCCTTAGCAGGCACTGCAGCTACAACTACTGTGATAAGCTCTCTTAGATTCTGATGATTTAGACTCACTTAGGGTTTTTTTTTTTAAAACACCTATATGTTGGTGATAAAGTATTCAGATTTGTTCAACAGTGAATGTCAATTAGCGATGCAAGACGCAGTGACAAGAAACTTTTAAATAATGGTTAAAAAAAACAAAAAAACTTCTTAATTTTTTAAAATGTTCTGTTTCTATATTCCAAAAAAAAAAAAAAAAATGTCTTTCACTTTTTATTGAAATGTTACTGAACTGGATGCATAGTTTACAAGACATATTATGTCCACATTGCTGCCTGCTGTGTTTTACATTTTCCTACAAAATCCTTTTCAACATCTCATTTGTTCAGGCATTTTATTCACATATCCTTGGTCAAAACTTAGTGTTGACTAGTGGTTTTAATATTATATAAGCCTATGTATCATGCTTGTGAAAACTTCCAGTCAGTGAAACACATTCATAGTATCATCTAAATTTCATTGGTTACCATTTCGTGGAGTCAAGCGGCAAGCAAGTTCAACCTTTGTATTTGTTCGTTTGACTGTCGCTCATGCTGGTACCCTCCAGGGCATACATTGATTAACAGGGGAACGAACTGGTTTATGAATATGCATGAAAAACCTCATGTGGTTGTGTTGTTTTGTTCACCATTTGTTTCCCAAAGATGACAATTCCAAACATTCTGAATTGCAATTGGTGTCACCAGGGAAACATCCAATGCATAAAACAACATGCCATATCCTAGATAAGGCACCTTTCAAATCAATTATGATTCTTCACACTACAGGATGCACACTATGCCAAAGTGAGATTTCTTATTTTAAATCAAATACCATTCCAAATGAATAAATACAGCTTGCAGCAAACTTTGTCTATTAAAAATTCTAAAATATTTAATGAAACCCTGACTCAAGCACACAATTTGTAAGCTAACCAGCAGAGGTTTGTTGGGAATGACGTATTGCTGTGACAAGCAGTGCTCATGTGAGGACCTGATGACCTCCCAATCTCATTTAAAAAAGAAAATAAATTACTGTAACATTTCCAAACAACATTTGGCATTACAGACTGCATCACCATAAAACAATATAAAAATGTCCAATCTACTGAACCTAAGCTCTACAGACTGCAGGACAATTATTGTAGTCCACAGCACACCCACTCCCAACTCTAAACTGTTGTATCTCTGATTCACTTAAAGCGGTTTCAGACCTTAAATAAAGTTTAGTTTGCTTTTTTGAAAAAAAATGTTGAACATTTGTGTAGTTACTGGCTGTTGCAGTAGGCACGGAAGAGACAACATTTAATTTTATAGGTTGCCGAGGGCTATACAATTGCAGGGAGAAAAAATAAAAGACAAGTCAACGCAACGAAGATTAGGCAAGTGGTTGTCCTTTGAAGCATCTCAAATCTTCGAGGGTGTATGGGCTAGGTATATATATATATCTATATATATATATATATATATATATATATATATATATATATATGTACACTATATGTACACTCTCCACTGTATCTTTTCTTAGATGCTCCATCTAATTTCTGCAAATCGTGAGAAAATGTTGCCATTTCCGACATTGTTCAATGATGTGTATCGAGCCCACCAACATGGCCGCGTCTGTGTTAAGAACGGTTGCTAGGTGATTTATGACATCATCGAAAACGATCTATACTTTCCATGCTATTAACATGTAAATACTGTCTTAAGTAAGGACATCTGACTTTACAATCTAATTTCCCACAATATCGCTCTCAGGTATTTTTTAAAGGTGCAAATTAGTCCCCATTGCAATGATGGGTCTGTATACCAGATCCTCCTTACTAAACTGAAACAATTATTATTGATTCCATCTTCAACCCCAGAATAGCTATACTGTTCACCTTTAGCAATATCGCTGAGGGATGTTTCAACATGGGGCCTAAAAAGCCTGTGTTTATGCATTTATTTTTCTTTAGGAGAAAGCCCCACAGCTTCATCTCACTCTTTGGTCTCCTAGTTTGTTACAGTTGCTATGGATATTCCATATCTAAAGAGTTAACCATTTAGCTGGCGCACGTATTTGTAGTGTCCAACAATTAGTTCTATCGTTCGAATCTAGCAGATTAATTACAGCTATTGATTAATATGTGTTCCTCTCTTCACACTTGCAGTCTGGGTAATTAGCCACTGGTCTCTTGTAGAAATCAGGAGCAGCTTCTCTCTGGCCCTTTGCCATTTTTAAAACCGTTTGTCTCCTATGGAGTGGAAGAACATTAGCGTAACAGGACCTTTCAGCAAATATACATACTGCATTATGGGTAATGAGATCCATGGGATGTGTAATGGCCTGCTGTTAGAATGGCAAAGCAGAGGGACATCTATATATAATCCATGTTTGGGTTGTTTGATTAATACAGCCATCTAAAGTGGTCAACCTATTTTGGTTGTATCGGTAAGTAATGGTAAGATTTTTGTGTAAGAAATATTTCAAAATGTTGTCATGTGTTATAAACACCAGTTGGCTTGTTTAGGGTTTGGATTTGTAGAGATGTGTTTTTTGCCTTATGGTGGATGTACCACATTTAAAAAAAGAAAAATGGATGATTCATTTGGCTTTGGTTTCAGACTTTTAAAAGTGTTGTTCTTGATAAAACTATATATTTATTCTGTTGAATAATGTTGATTTGCTACTCATTTACACTTCATTTCTGAGAGCGGTCACATAAAGGAATGCAGAGACAGGAAAAGCAACAAGAAGCACTGAGAAAGCATGGAAGAGCTGCTTTGAAGAGTCCTTGTAAAATGAAAAACAATTCAGAATGTTCATTTAAAAAATATATTTGCGTTAACAGGCAATTTTATTTATTTTGTTTTATTGGTTATTTTCTTTTTTTTCCTATTTAAAAAAACATGTTTTTAGTTTATTTTTTTGTATGCCCTATAAAACCATTTATCAATATACTAAGCTAATAACCAATGAGACCAGAGGATGCAACAGGGTTAATGTATCAAATACCAATCTGGTAAATATACAGTATTCTGCCGAGTCAACTCCCTGGTTTGAACGATTGCCTACCCCAACGTTTAGCTGAAAGTCAAATTATTTCTACCCATTTCCGTTTTTTAATAATCTTACGCAAATAATGCCTGAGGGGACATATTGCAGCTCACGTGAATATAAAAAAAACTGCCTAGAGGTAGTTGCTCTGTGCATTGAATGATTCAGGGTTAGTGTTGTCTTCGGATCAGATAACAAAGCCATGGAGTTCGGTGGTTTCGAATCAGATGCACATTCTGCTGTCTGACTTACTATACTTTCTTGTTAGGCAAATTCATATATATATATATATATATATATATATATATATATATATATATATATATATATATATATATATAGATATATATATAGACACTGCAAGAGCTTGTAACTTGAGCACTTTAATGCATTAGTTCTACTTTGGATGCAAATTTATTATTTTGTGTTGTATTTTCACACTAGACCCACCAGTCTTAAGTACAACTTTACGCCCTCTGGGTGCTGACTTGGCAGAATCCGGTAGTTTTCTGACAGGATGTACCAATATGTAATCTCAAAAAATGTAACAGATCCACTGTTCTTTTATTGAAAATACTATTGCTATAATTCCTAGGAAATTTCAGGAATGTTCAAGGAAATGCTAGTATAAAAAAGTGCTTAAATCACATACAGTACAGGGATTATTATTATTATTATTATTATTATTATCATTATTATTATTATTATTATGAGATGAAGTGGCAATAAAATAGCCCTTTATTGCACAAATGCCTGCTTACAAACCCTTGTTTGGGGATATGATATGCTAGAAGATAATTTTGATCAAGGTTCTACTTTGAAACCCTAATGAGCTCACACTATACCAGTAGGATAAATGGACTTAAAACACAATCTGATGAGCGTGCCAGGACATCCAATTAATTCAGTTTTGCTGAAAGCTAATTTATGATTACATATTTATTCAAAAGTTCTTGAATACACAGATCAGTGGAAGACAGACTAATGAATAATTCTACCTTCCTTAGCGCTTGTGTCTCCACACACATCATTATAACTGAAAATAACTGAAACAAAATTAAAGAGGCCTTTGAAGTCTGGATTCCAGGTATTGTTAACCTCATATGAAACAGCATCACACAGGTGTAAGTAGCTAATCAGTCCTCAGGGATAAGTGTGAGAAGCAGAAAATAGTAAAGAAATCCATTTTTTTGTCACTGTTTTGTGGTGGCTCTGGTGTACAGGTATTAGTTTATAAGTGTTTCAGCACAAAGTAAAGCAACCAATAAAAGGAGGCAGTGTGATCCAGTAGTTAAAGTCTAGGGCTTGTAACCAGGTGGTCACTGGTTCAAATCCTACCTCTGCCACTGACTGACTCACTGTGTGACCCTGAGCAAGTCACTTAACCTCCTTGTGCTCTATCCCATGGATGAGATGTTAAATCAATGTCCTATTGTAAGTTTTCACTCTGCAGTTAGATTTTTTTAAAGCAATGATTTCAAATGAAAGGATTATGTGCCCAGGTCTAAAGTTATCCTTGAGAAATTGTAGTAGTATGACAAAGCACCATTTGAAACATTTCAGAGATTGCCAATGACATTAATAACCTCCTTAAGAGGGAGGAAGCCTGTGTGCCTTTAATATTTATGGTATGCAAAAAAAACTGGAATACCAACCTGGTCTGGGCTCTGGTGACTGCACTAAAGGATAAATTATGGAAGGGTTCTTGGAATAATTTCACAGTAAACAGTCTGTTGTCAAGCTCTGGATTGTTACTTCTTAGTTTTGTTTTGCTCTACCTTTTGCTTAAACATATTTCAATCTTACAAACTGTTTTGGTTTCCACTACCATTACCACAAACAGTCCTTGGTCTCTGTGACTTTTCCTGGTAACACAAAAAGCAACTCATTTTAATATCAATCCCAATTGTGGCTTAGCAATTAAGCAATTTTGTTTCTGGGAATAAATAAATAAATAATAATAATAATAATAATAATGTTGCAAAACTATAATAAACATTTAAGAATTGTAATCTATGTTTTTACTAGTTTGTTTCCTTTTTTAAACTAAAGACGTAAGCTTGTATACAGATAATATGAATTGAAAATGTATTCATATAAAAATGTGTATGCAACATGTATAAAAGTCACATCTTTTCCGCTCTCCACACAACTGAACTTTTGTAATGGAAATGCTGGCCTGAGATTTGTTAAAACCTCACCATAGGAGTAAAAATAGATTGAACTATTGCCTAATCATCCTTAAACCACGGGGCAATAATCTCCCTCTGACATGTGATTGGTTCACATCACTGTCAGTCCCGTCCCTTTTCAAAGGAACGCCGTCCACCTCCACTCCTAACAAGAGAAAATGGCTGAATTAAAAAAAAACTGCTGAATGGCAAAAAAGCAGAAAATGATGACAAAATATACTACAAGGAAAATAACGTGCAGTATGAACTTCAAAAACATTTTCTGTTATTTATTTGTTATTTAATTATTTACTTATGCTGTATCAGCTATATTTAAACAAAATACTGTAAAGCCATAAATATTTGAGGCCAAAATATTTGGTGAATCACACCCATAAAACCTACTTTGCTCTAACAATGTTGGCGACCTGTTGCACTGATAGTAGTATATTACTTCATTATATGTCTGGCACTAAGATATTTTGCCAACATTCTTTTTTTTATATGTGAAAAACGCATAATAAAAGGCTCGAAAATATTTATGGCTTCATAGTATATAAAGTCATATTTACTGGCCTCTCTTATTCTTTTGACTGCAGACTCAAAATTAAATGCCCCTCAGGAAGACTATTGTTACCTCCTGTGGCTTCGGGCATTATAGCCCCCTGTCAGTAACAATAGCCTTCCCTTGGGTCAATATATGTGTGTGTGTGTGTGTGTTTAATTATACTTATACAGGTTATGTAAGGCCATTCACTTAACAAATAAATTCAAACTCCACTGGAGTTTAATCAAATACAAACCTAGTTTCCATTCTCATTGACAAGACAGGTTCACAGCTGAGGTGTCACCTGATGGCTTCCATGGAGGTTATCTTTTTAATTGGATAGTACCAACAACAATTAAAACACAAACCGGGGTGCTGGAACAGCAGGAAGGGAGCTGCAATAAAGCCGGCACAGAGTTTAAGAAGAAGCCAGCTTCAAAAACTGGAAACCCTTACTTAGGTCAATCATTCACAGTATGTCTTCTCATGTTAAACCGACCTCACAAAACTGGTAAGAACTGAAACAGAAATTAACTTGTGCATGACAGTGCAATAAATCCATGCAGAAATAAACTGAGTTTAACTGAATTTTTATTGGCAACAAATCTGTAATCTACCAATTGATTTGTATGTGAGTGTTATATATCATAAGTCTTACTAAGACATATGAATACCGTGAATCTTGACAATATACAATATATAAGCTGCAACTGTATATAAATGTTTACAAGAAAAATACACATTGAGATTAAATCAACAAAAAAAGTACTTCATTTTGCAACCCCTATTGTACTAATAGGTTTAAGATTTCCATTTCCATTCAAAAAACATTTTAGATGAATATGCATGTTTACAATTAAAATACAAAGATTCAAATAATTACATACCTAATAAAACCTGCACCTGCAGTACAATTGCATCCCTTTGTTTAGAGATACAGTTCTGATATAGTTCAGTAATTCCTGATAATGGTGGGAAATGGTCTGATGAGCATTTTGTCAAGAGCATTTGTGTTTTTTTATTAAACAAAATAAATGAACTGCACAGGAAAGAAAGCTAAACATGTTATAGTGTCATGGAAACTATTTCTTCTACACTGCATATATCTCATCTTGGATAAAGATGTCTGCCAAAAAATGTAATAATAATAATAATAATAATAATAATAATCTTATCCATTTTGTCTTTTCGATGTGGAGCTGTGGTTGTGGAACTATATTTGCAGTTATAATTAGCTGCCTTTATAGCTAGCTAGCAATGAAATGCAGTTTTTTAAATGGTAAATTCATAAACCTGTAGTATACAGAAATGTGTTGTTTTTTTTTTTAAATACCTCATAATCAGGTACAACTTTCATTGATTTAAAATGAAACACTCGTTGGCTGGGAGAATGCTGGGTACTGGAAGAAAGCATTACATTGCCCCAGGCCTAATGGGTAATAAAGTAATTAATTCAGCTGATTAAGTTGGCCTTTGGGTTGAAGAAAAATCATATCCGCCTCCCTGAGAGATGTAACCGGGGAACTTAGGAAGAGGAAAATACCAGCTAATTAGTGAAGAAAACAGCTAAAAAGAGTGAGGCGGAAAATAAAGGCAGTTTGACTGTGCCATTAATGAGGCATGTTTAGGATGAGAATGTGACAAGCTCTTCAAAAAGCTTTCTTGCCAGGCAAGCCACACTTTCAAAGACAAGTCGTGCTACCTTTGTGCTTCATGCTGATACTTAATGATTGGAAACCACAAAAAGATAGAAAAGGTAAGGGCAAAATGTCAGACTCGTCTAGTTTAATGAGCTTGTTGATCATGAAAAAAAAAACAGAGAGAAACAGGAGGAAGAAAACAAGCGTCATGCTCACAGTCAGGATTTAGCTAGAGAACAGCACGTCCTGAAAAGAATCAGGGTTTTTAATATTTTGAAGAGAGAAAAAAATAATCTCCCTTTATATAACTCCATTGAAATTTATAAGTACAGACTGCTCATTAACACTAATCTTGGAAAGCCTTACCTAAGGTAATATTATGTGAAATGAAATGGTATTCAGTGGGCTTAGCCAACAACCAGTACGCTGAACTAGAAGGGTGTTTGCCTAGCAGTGCTGCGCGTATCAATTATTCAGATCGGGTTATCTGCAAAAATCAGGTGCTGAAAAGATAAAACACAGATACGTTATTTAAACAGTATAGCAACATGTGGGGACGTATATTTTTCAGAATTCCGCTCTTTACTCTTTAAGGGGATGCTTTGTGATACAAATCTGTACCTGCCTGTTTCATTCTTGCTATACAATTTTTAACGCTTTATTTTGAGTGGCATAATTAAGTATTTGATTACTATGCAATTAGCCATTTGCTGAAGCTTAGTTACATGTTAATAAAAAACAGTCAGTAAGTATGCCAAGCATGTTGATTATGTTTTATGAGATTTGGTAGTCTTCTAGGTTTTAAAATAGGAATCTAAAAAGTCAAATAAATTACAAAAGAATTACAAAAGAATCTAAGTGAACTGCTACAGTGTGTATTACTAATGCATTTCTTTGGGAGCAGGTGTTAATGTTTCACAGTGTTTCACAGTAAAGATGTGTTGCAAATGGGATGGTCTTAATGAATAAGCGGACACAATTTACTTACTGTAGCATATAAAATAATTTAAATAACCAAATTATAATATTACAGTAGAAGCAGGTGCAAACTGTAACCCAGTGACTGAGATAAGCTGTTAGTAAATTCAGTGGTTGTCATTCTCAAGAGTAAAAAGCATTAGTCATTCATACTGTACCTCAATTAAAGTAAAGGCACAAAAAGAACACGTTGCATTTATTAGTGGCAGTAATAAAGAAGAGTAAGACAAGTGAACATCACTTTTTACAATATTTTGAATTATTTTTTTTTGTTTATTATTGCCACAAGAATTGATGTCTGAAACATCAAAATGTTAATTAGTGAAAACTGCTTGGACCCATAAAACAAGGTGCTTTACATTTTTTTTTTTGGTTCAGAAAGCAACACAAATCCCTTTTCTGGCAGGAGTAAAAGACTTGCTTTCCACTCTTTGATTCAGGTATAGCAGTTTCAGTTTCTACCACAACACTACACAGCCCTACACTACACAGAAACTACCTAAGGTAACATTAGGTAATATAGTCCAAGATTACTGCTCCATATATATACACTTGACTGGGAAGGATGACATGGTTAATTCCTTAAAATATTTAAACATTGACTAATATTACCAAAAAGGAAGAACATACATACATATTTAAGTAGTGAACGGAACGAGACTCAAACGATGTATACTTGATATGAACAATGGAATAATGCATGGCAAGCTGTGAGACAGTCTAGATGAAAAAAAAGAAGATAAATGCAATAATCATACAGAATCCTATTCTGTAGAACCATCTGGGAGACTGTAGTCTTGTGTAATCTGAATGAGATGCCATTGAAAACATATCCCTTGACTGGCTGATGGAAACCAGTTATATTAAAAAAACAAATCGGATGTGTTGCCTTTAACTCACTCCAGTGGGGATGCAATCGTCAAAGCCATTGGGGAAAATGTGGTAATAAGAAAAGCTACACAAGGATAGCTAAAGCAATTAGAAGTACTGTATAACATGGAACTGTATACATATAACAACGTGAACAACGTGGAAATCACTGCAGTAGTTATGTGTCTTCAATTAACTACTTCAATTTAAGAATGATACGATCGTCCCTTATCTGCTTATTGGCCAAAACTGCAAAAATGCTACTTTTGAAAAAACTAAAATTTTTACTTTTTTAAAGTTACATTTTTATACATTTTACAGGGTATTGTGGTGCAATACCAGAGAGAATACTTGTTCTTTTGTTGTACAATCCATGCTGTTTTTATTTTAATTTCAGTTTCACCCTGCTTGTATTTCTGGTCAGTTTTATTTTGTCTTACTTTGTGCTACCAAAAGGATGAAGCTGCATTGTTATAATTTTTTTATATAAAAGAGAGTTTTGCTTGAGGTTCATGATTACAATGCTGTTTCCTGGTCTGTAAAGGATTGTTTCTATGTAACTGAAAACAACATTGCTGCAGCATTGCTCTGCTTCTGATATCTTTGCAATGTTAATTTTAAGGGTGGGCACGTTAATTCATGGGATGAAAAAAAAAATCATGTAAGCTCGAAGAGACATACTTTTCTATTGTTAATACTGCTAAAAATACAAACTCAGTATATAAGTTTATTTTATATTAATATACAACAAACCCTATACATACCAATCATGGTCTGTCTCATAGGCAAACACCACACACTAAAGGATTATTTAACCATTGTATATGCTACTTGCACCAGGTGACATCACATTTCAGGATACCGGAATCTCAATTTCCAGCGAATAAGCAGTTTATTTGAACGATGTGTAAATAACCACATCGTCAATATACGCTGCTGCATATTCCCAATGTGGTCGTAAGACCTGGTCCACCAGTCTCTGAAAGGCAGCGGGCGCACCAAGTAGCCAAAATGGCATGGTTTTAAAGTGAAACAACCCTTCTGGTGTTGAAAATGTGGTTTTCTCTCTCAAGAGAAAATTATCTCAAGGGGATCTGCCAGTATCCCTTTGTCAGGTCCAGAGTAGAGATACACTTCTAGATAAACCCCAATCTATCTAGAAGCTCATCGACCTGAGGCATGGGGTAGGCATCTAACTTGGCAACAGTGTTTACCTTACAGAAATCAACGCAGAAGCATTTGGTGTCGTCCTTTTTGGCCACTATAACAATTGGACTGCACCACTTGCTCCTGGAAGGCTCCATCACCCCAAGTTCGAGCATCGCCAAAACCTCTTTGCGAACACCACTTTGTTTCTGAGATCTGGTAAGGTCTCTCTCCTACTGTGACACCTGAGGGAGAGATAATGTCATATTCAGCAAGGTTAGTTCTACCGGGCACATTAGAAAAAACACCACTGAACTCTCAATAAGCTTCCGCAGCTGCTGATCTGAACTTAATTGTTTGAAATGACTTTTATGCTAGGGGTCTCTGGACAGGGGCCTAAATCAACCTCTATATTGCCTGGGTCTATAAATAAGGCCACCCTTGCTTGCCAGGGCTTTATTAAATTTATGTGATAAATTTCTCTTTCATTTCAGCGATCGGGCTGTCTAATTTCATAATTCACCTTTCCTGTTATAGCCTGAATCGCTTCATATGGCCCCTCCTATTTAGCACATAATTTTGATTCTGTCTCCTGGTCAAAAGGTACGAATTAGTGCATTTTTATTGTAATATTGCAGTTGCTGGTGCTGAGCCAGTTTGAGGTTGTCCTGGACCAAAGGATCGACTAAATCGAAGAACCTTTGTTCTTCCCCCACACCTTTCTCAACAGATTGAGGATGCCGTGAGGCTATCAGCTGTACAAGAATTCAAAGGGGGAGAACCCTGTCGAACTCTGTGCCACCTACCACTGCAAAAAGAAGGTAGGGAAGAAGCGATGCCCAATGTTTTTGCTCTTGATAAACAAAACATCTCAGCATCTGCTTTAAGGTCTGATTAAAGCATTCCACCAAACCATCCATCTGTGGATGATAAACAGATGTCCTGATGGGACGTATTTTTAGAATTTTGTACACTTGCTGTAACATGTTAGACAGAAAGTTAGTTCCATGATCAGGCAGGAATTCCTCGGGGATCCCTTCTCTCGCCATAATATGCAATAATTCTTTGGCTATTGCAGCTGCACTAGTGGACCTCAATGGAACTGCCTCCGGGTATCGCGATGCATAATCTACCAACACTAATATATGCATATACACGGAATAAGAAGGTGGCAAAGGGCCCACTATGTCCATTGCAACACGTTCAAAAGGAGTGGAAATGATTGGCAGTAATGACCCATTAACCTCGCCCTCTTGGTTACACGGTGTGCCGACTCCCTTTGATTGCCGTTTGTTACCATCATTGCATTCTCCCACCAGACCCCAGCCTCGTCTCATCAATGCTCATTCCCACTTTCCAATCCGTCTCTCTTTGTTTTTCTAGGATGAAAGAGGGGAGAAAACATTTCACTGTGAAAAGGAAAATCACCAATGATTTCCTTTTCCATTTTTCTGCCACATTAAAGGGAACAGATTACCTTGGATTAGTTGGCGTGACAATTTATTCTTCCAATCCTCAGATGCCACTGCATTAACCTTCCAAGTCAATGGTTTAGTGCACTGTAGCTCCGCCCCCTTTCTAGGTGGCTGAACCCTAGGTATAAATTGTCAGGCCAACTAGTCCAAGGTACTCTGTTCCCTTTACACAGCGCCCTCACAGGTCGGGGGGAGATCTAAGACCAAGAATCATTTGGTCTCTGCTACACCCGTGCATGAAGAAACAAGAAAAAAATGTCTGAAAAACATTCAAAGAGATAAATTCACAGTAACGAAACACACCAAAGTATACACACACACACAATTTCAGACTAATATGATTTATTAGGAAACAATTGTCAAACATAAATAATTCAATTGTGTATATACATTAGTGCTTAAACAGTTTTGTGATAAGTAAAACAACATTGTTTATTATTGTGTATTATTAGAAGTATTAGTAGAAGCGTTAGACATAATACTTCTGGTAATGCAACAAGCAAAAACAACTTTACACCCTACTCTTAACTTTGCACTTCTCATTCTTCAAGGATCTTAAACAGCAGGCCCTTATGCTGATTTTTGCTGTCACCTTGTCTTTATTTGACACTACAAACACCTAGCAGAAAAAATAATTGGATTAGTTTGGAGAGTACTTTTATAAACTGACTATGCTCTAATTTAATTATAATGACACATGAAGAATATATGCTAACTGAAACAGTTTAACAGAGCAATACTGAAACTAATTACACGTTTTTAAAAAGATAGGTAAAATTTAAATAAATAAATCGATTTAAACGTAATAACTCCCCTTCATAGTCACAGAGGTAGCTATGTTATTTGCATGCTGCATAAGCGCCATTGGCCATCTGTTTTGCATTATGCTATTATTAATGTGAAAAAAAGACCTTTCGGTATTATAAATGAGATGTACTTTCATAACATCAAAATATCTCAAAATAATGCAAAATTCGGCATTACATCATACTTAATACTAGGTTTGGTGAGTCAGCATTTATATGCAGAGCAGCTGATGATTCCATTACTTCCAGATTGGCTAAAGTCTAAGCGCGGTGAAGTATAGAAATATTTTGGTTTTGAGGTGGCTGATGACGGAATAGTAAAACAATATAACAAGACCTTGTTTTTCTCCATGGATATTGTGAAGCAAAACACCACCAAGTTAAAGTAAGTTATGGCTATGTAAATATCAGTTAACAACTACATATGTTTGATACTGCAATTGTGTTTTTATATTTCTGTGTTTTGGAAGACTTCGATATTATCAATATTGAAACAGGTGCACGATGTCGGTATACAATTTCCATATCATTATCCTCTCTTAGTTAATACTTAAAGTTTTAAAAATATATGCAACACAACTAAACAGTCCTTTCTTGCAAAGTATGTATAACAAGTAACAGAATGCTTGTGATAGAGGCTGCCACGCTGGTCTAAAGATTTTGTAAACACAAGCCTTTTGTTGCTTCGCAAGTGTTACTGCTTCAAACACTGTTTCATAAACATGTTAATGTAAGAAAGGCTAAAGTGCCTAATAGCCTCTTCATATCTCCCTGATTATCAGAGATTCAGGTTCATCCTTTTAACATGTTATGTATTTTCCTTTGGACATTCATTTTTTTCACTTAATTAGAAAATATGCAAAAATACAGTTTTGCCCTATTTACAGGTAAGGGGCATAATTAATCTGAAACCAATGGCCCTGTCCTATGCAGTCTTACAATATTATATCCTACTGTATATTACTATTATCAGACACCCACTATCTCCCATGCTTTAACAAGTCTTGTAAAGTTGACTTTAATCCAAACCAGTGGCAACTGGAACAATTCAGATCAATGCTGACCATCACCTGTACCATACTTAATGATAACATTGAAGTTTGTTTTTTACACGGGGGATCAGCATGTATTTCACTGTGATAGCATGGTTGAGATTACACCAAGAATGTCATTTGCAAGTTTGCCACAAACATAGCCAGCAAAGCAGAACTCCAATACAAAGAGAGAGAGAGAGAGGAGACAAGTATCAGTTATTAAAACAGAAGTTAAGGTGATACATTATACTTTTTATTATTATTGTTCTCTTCAGTGTTCAAAGGCAATAACTTTTGTTTAGCTCTAACTATTTTGCTGTTACAGTACTTGGTAAACAATTTATATCATGATATATTTCATTCTCCAGTCAGCCACCAAACAAGTTGCTAAAAATATGAACATTTTCCAGAGGAAGAAAAACAATTATAAAAGGAATGATTATTCCATACGGCTTTCATTCCCCCCAGACTTTCCACACAATATTTGCATACATCCCCTCTTCCTAAAAGAGTAGTTAGCTTGAAGGAAGATTTAAACAGAAACTTTCTCCAGCCCTCAAAGAGGTGCAATTGTCTAGAGGAGCTCTCTCTTGACAATATTAATATTCCAGTAGCCACCAGGGTGCCAAATACAAATAAACCAAAAAGAAAAAAGAAAACATGTGTGCTGAATACAACAGTTAATTCGTAGTCAGCCTGGCACTCAGTATTGTGAAATCTTCAGCACAACAGACAGGAATTCATTGTTGCTTTAAAGCTACTTTAAAGTGAATTTAAAGCCTTGACAATCACTCCTTCTGTATCCACTGCTGATTCATGGCATTATATATGGTTCAGCAGGAAAAATACCCAGTTTGGTTAAAAAACAGAACAAACAACTGAGCAATGTATGAGTGTGCTCAAAAAGTCGTCGTAGCTTCCTCCACATGTGTCATTTTTGCAGAGATGCACATTCCAGAAGCATCTGAGCTAAAGTTACTTCCCACACCAATCTATGACTTCCACTGCTACCAACTCCCATCAATATCCCTGCCTTGGCCGATGGCACCCGTTTGTAGTTCAATGGGAAAACAAGTTTTATTTTTCAGTCGGTCTAACCTTTGGCTGCCACAGCAGTCCAAATATTTTCAACACTCTGTCTGAAGAGTTGTGCTGGATCCTTCTGAATATGCATAAACTAACTTTCGTACTTCATCTCCTGGATGATTTTCTCCTATAGACTTCCCCGATGCAGCCCCAGCCTAAGCCATATCAACACTCAAAGCAACCTTCTCTTCATTAGGGGTTCCGATACCAGATGAGAAAACCTTAGGCCCCTCAACCTGCCTGGAATTCTTGGGAATCACTCTTGATACAAACTTACCCCAACAGAAACCATCAGAATAATTCCCCCAGGTCGAGGATTCATTTCTCGAATGCTAGATATTGCTAAATCTGTTAGTGAACTTTACCATCATGTTAACCTATCCAGCGCTAGCCATGCAGACTTGAAGATTACAACAAAATAATCTCATCGTTGAGCTCCATATGTACACAGGCACATCATCATTAGGCTTTGGGGGCGTGTTCAACTTTTCCTGGTTTTCAGCAGCCTGGCCACCTCCAATCCGGGATCTCCCTCCTCAACAACATTTCTCTGCTCTACATGAGCTCTATCCTATAGTTCCAGTTGCTTTCACCTGAGGCTGACAGACAAGAAAATCCATCATCTTCCATTGTGACAACCAATCTACTGTAGCCATTTTCAAAAGGACGATCCAAAACATCACTCATAAATAGCTTGCTCCACTGCATCACTTGGTTATCTATTAACAGTAACTTTCTCTTTAAAGCAGCTTATAGGCCTGGTCTCATTCCCGTAGAGGACGCTCTCTCTCGGTTTCAGTTTCAGAAATTCCATCAACTGGTCCCATCAGCAGATCCCCGTTCCCCAATTTTAGGACCTTATTCTGAATTGAATTCCCAGCTTCTTACTCAGCAAGATCTTACATGACCAATTCTATAGCTCCACCTACTAAAGCCTCCTCTAAATCAGGCTCGGCAGCCTATGTGTCTTTCTGTGCCATGTCTTCAGTTTCACCGACAGAATTCAAAGTTATTCACATGCTTGCCTTTATAACCTACTGCTTCGTCTACTGGATCTTCATGCCTACCTCTCCAGTCTGAACCATCTATAAAACTTCTTCTCTGACGTATCCAAAAATCAGACCCTCCACCAACCTTGAATGTCTGCCCATTATATCAGACAGTCTCCTTAAATTAATATTGATTCTAAGGAAGGATTGCTTCACACCCTATGAGGACATTTTAATGAAGTGCTTGCTATCATGTTCTATTTTTTGGATTCATGTGATGTGGAGAATTCACCTGTAACTCCATCAGTCATCTTCCCAATTCCAGATTATGACTTCAAGATTACATCACAACAGGGAACAGCTTTACCTTTCACCTACGATCTTCAGAAAGACTTCAAGTGAGAGGGTAACCATATTCAGTTCCACCAAACAAACTCTCCCTTATGTCCACATTCTGCTATCACTAAATACTTAGTAACACGACATCCATTTCTTTCTTCAGCACCTCTATTCATCTTGTATAAACAAGCACCAGTCACTCATCAATGTTTTTTCTGGCCACCTGTCGAACCTATTTCAAGAGCTCACTCACCAGCTTCTCAATATTCTGCCCACTCCATCAGAATCGGAGCAGCTACAACCGATGCAAAAGTTAACATTAACCAACATCTGATCAAAAAGCTTACAGATGGACATTGTCTGCAGTAGAGTTGTTCATCAGGACTTCAGTTTCAGATCCTAAAAATCCTCAAATCCAGATGTCCACTATATAAAGCTTTTTTTTTTTTTTTTTTTTTTTTTTTTTTTATCAGGATACACTTTTGGGGGGGGGGGGGGATGGGGTGATGGTCCTCCGTCACCCGGACGGCTCCAACCAGACCATAAAGTGAGATCCTGGACAAAGTTTAACAATATCTTCTCTATTAATTTAGTTATTTTCTTAGATATTTTAATTGCACTGGAGGCATATTTTCCTTGAGGTGGAAGTGTTTTGCCCAGGATCCACTTTTGGGAGTTGGTGGTCCTCCATCACCTGGCCTTGGTGACCTCTGACTGACGTTGGAGGTTGCACCTTAAACGAGGGCAGCTCCTATCGGTCCAGAAGGCGAGAACCTGGGCTAAACAGTAAATAATCTCACGTTATGTTTTGCATCTTACAATACTGAGGTTCAATCTTTGCATTGACAGATAAAACTGTGATGGGGCTGAATAAGTAAAAAAAAAAAAAAAATCAATACTATTATCATTTTTTATTTATCTAAACAATAGCAGTATCAACCAGAAATCAGAAAGGGAGAAGGCACACACATAATTTTGTACAGCCACAAAGATTAAGTAAATTTTGAAAAAGATCTATAAAAATTATTTTGTATTATGTGTCACAACATTTTAAATGAAACAGATATGTTGAATTGATAGCATATCAGTGAGGTGAGGTGTTGAATTGATAGCATCGCAGTGAGGTGTAAACTGGAATACAGATTTTTTTTTTTTTTTTTTTTTTCATATGCCTGCTGAGATTTTTGTCTAAGATTGTAGACCAAATCATGTCTCCTCTTTGTTGACAAGGCAAGATTTTGGGTTTGCCCAGATGGAGTTAATAATAAACCTAGTGATCAATTTTGAAAGAAAAAATTATGAAAGAGTTGTTTGGACTAGTTAAAATTCAGTCATGCTTGCTCTTCTGATTAAATAAAGTACAGAACAAAAGCTATACAACATACTCTTGAAAGAGATTTAGCATGGTGAAAGAGCTTTGAACGAAGTTTGGGGCTGACCGCATTTTTATGGCAAAACAGTTACCATAAACTAAAACATTTATATGTTTTTAGTTTCTTTATTAATTGTTCTTGATGGTAAATGTGTTACACCTGTAGTTCTTGTTACAATCTTGTAGTGACTGTGCAGTGTTCTCAAGCATTCATCACTTTAAAGTGGGCACAGAAAGCCTCAATATGTGCATGAAAAAAAGAAATGCACCAGTTACTTTAAGTAACTGTCTGTTGCAAAGTGGTTTATTTCATTTATTTTCTAAAACCAGCTGTTTCACAAAAGCCCCTGATGTATAATGGCCATTGGAGCAACTTGTTTTCAGTTAGCCCATGTGGAAGATTGTCACACACACCCACACACTGTGCAACAAGAACATGAATATGGCTGAGGCCAGCTGTATCTTTTAAACAACAAGGAGTTGAAAACCTGCAGAGAGGCAGTAAAAAAAATTGAGAAAAAGATGAAGAGCTCATGTGTTCTGCTTTAGGAACCCGTACATCTGGTCCTCTGGAATAAAAAAAGAAGCTTTGTCCATTTATGGGGACTGAGTAAGATATAAAAGAGAAAAAAAAACTGTGTCCTAATAAGAGAACAGTCCTTGGCTATGGCAGAGTTGCTGAATATCTTAGGAAACATGGACCAAACAAATGTATTCTGCAGGGGAAGCCAAAAACACTGTGAGCAGTACTAAACAGGGGGTTATTGAGGAAGTACCAGATTGAGCCTGCCATTGTGCAGCCATGCTCTGTGCAGGTGCAGGCTCTGGTTACAGGCCAGAGTTATTTCAGAGCTTTTGGCAGTGACCACTTTTCTAAATGGTAACACAATTGGAGTTTCCATGTTTCCTTTTTTCATGCTGTTAGAGGCCTCATCCAGTCGGAGCCAAGGCTTCTGGAGATACCTAAAGCCTGCTGAGCTGCCTCGAATAAGGGTTTCAGGCTATTACAAGCAGTAAACACATGGGATAAAACCACTGTGGTGGGTGAGATACAAGTGAGAATTGTTCAATACGCAATGCAACTCCCTGCCCCCAACATCTTGCAACAAAGAAAGAAAGGCATTCATTTAAACATTAAAACAAAAACAGCTTGGCATATTGAAGAGACCTGGTGTGTATTAGACAAGTTACTTGTTTCAGTTTCATATAGAAACGTGCACGAATTTAGCATTCTAAACTGACTTCATGTTCTGAGGACAGTTTAACTTTATTTTACTACACGTTGTCAGTTCTACAGTGGTTCCCGTATTTACACGTTGTAGTTACCTACATTAAATCAAGCAGTTATGCGTTTGAATGTACAGTGCTGTTTCTAGTTTATTAAATTAAAATATTGTAACTTTAAATAATTATCTTAATAATTTTCAGTGATAATACAGTACATATTTTTTACCTTCAGTCCAAAATAAAAAAGCTTATTTCATGTAGCATTTTTGGTAAACATGGTATTGTTATCTACTGGCCAACTGGTCATGCCTTACCTTCACTCTCCAACCTCCCGTGCCCACTCTTTCTCTTCTCTAGTATATCTAGCACACACTACTGGAGAACTTCATTCATATGCCCTTGAATTAATTTTGCATCATTATGGGTAAGCAATGGCTCTCTATTTCAATTCCATAAGCATTTAGGATCATGACAATGATAGTCTTGAACAGGATCATGAATTTCAACTTTATTTTATTCATAAAAATATTCTTTAAATAACTAATGAGGCTTTGTGACAAAGAGCCCTATGTGTCACTGTTACCAGAAAAAAAAATCCTCCAGTGAGACTACAAATGTGACAGAACCAATTTTACTTATAAAATGTACAAATACCAATTGACAGCCAAAGAATACAGTCATGCATTAACTCCTGTATCTTGGTTCAAATCAGATCCCAAGCTACTTGTTCAAATCATAAAATACCCAGCAAATAAACCAACCACATGTATCTCTAAAAAGGAGAGCATCCTATTGATAAGAAATCATTCTGATAATCCCTGAATAATTCTATTACAGGCAAACTCAGACTTAGCTTGGATTTAACATCTCTAACAAAACGTCCAAGCAGTATCTGATTTTAAGGTTGCTTGATGGTGGAGACATTTCTGTAATGCAAACTCTGGACTGAAAAACCTCAGTGTGGTTTACAATTGCAAAATATGTCCAAATAGAGGCTGCGCAAACAGAACTGATGTTTTTGCACCTTAATAATGAAAATATCAATGGAGACCCCCAGGGTTTTACTGACCTTTAAGAAAGCACCACATTTTAACTCACATGCTTGCTCTTTTGTAAAGGGCATGGCCTTACTCCTTGGGGATACATGGAGGAATGACCTTTATATATTAAGTGCTTGTAGATCTATTCTGTGTAAATAATGTATTATAGTACAAATGAAAACTGCAGCATTTGGTAAGAAACACATACTGAAAACTGGAGCTTCCAGTTATATATATGTGAGTGCTAACACACACACACTATATTTTGATATATATATGATATATATATTTTGATTTTGCAGTGGTCTCTTAATTTTTTCCAGAGCTGTGTGTATATATATATATATATATATATATATATATATATATATATATATATATATATATATATATATATATATATATACACACAGCTCTGGAAAAAATTAAGAGACCACTGCAAAATCATCAGTTTCTCTGGTTTTACTATTTATAGGTATGTGTTTGGGTAAAATGAACATTTTTGTTTTATTCTATAAAGTACTGACAACATTTCTCCCAAATTCCAAATAAAATTATTGTCATTTAGAGCATTTATTTGCAGAAAATGACAACTGCTCAAAATAACAAAAAAGATGCAGTGTTGTCAGACCTCGAATAATGCAAAGAAAATAAGTTCAGATTCATTTTTAAACAACACAATACTAATGTTTTAACTTAGGAAGAGTTCAGAAATCAATATTTGGTGGAATAACCCTCATTTTCAAGCACAGCTTTCATGTGTCTTGGCATGCTCTCCACCAGTCTTTCACATTGATGTTGGGTGACTTTATGCCACTCCTGGCGCAAAAATTCAAGCAGCTCGGCTTTGTTTGATGGCTTGTGACCATCCATCTTCCTCTTGATCACATTCCAGAGGTTTTCAATGGGGTTCAGGTCTGAAGATTGGGCTGGCCATGACAGGGTCTTGATCTGGTGGTCCTCCATCCACACCTTGATTGACCTGGCTGTGTGGCATGGAGCATTGTCCTGTTGGAAAAACCAATCCTCAGAGTTGGGGAACATTGTCAGAGCAGAAGGAAGCAAGTTTTCTTCCAGGACAACCTTGTACTTGCTGCTCAAAAAACTGCTCAAAATAAAAGTTGGTCAAACAATGGCTCAGTCCTGCTCCCACTAAAAGGGAGGTGCCACTCCAGGAACTTTCTCCCTAACACAACTAAAACTCTGGTGGGATTAAAATCATTGAAACTAAACTAATCTCTGTTCTCAGCATTCATATCCCGGTTAACACACACAGTGATCACGAGTGGTTGCTTTGTTTGCTCACTCTAGTTTGTACATGCCGTTCTGAGGATTCCCAGCCAATTCACTTTCAGTTTGCTGACAAAGAACAAAGAAATGGAAAACCAAGAACAAAATATAGCAGGTGGGGCTGTGTGGCTCTATTGCTGCAGCCAATTGCCCTTAATTAATCGCAGAGCCATTTGCAGATAAAAGCCGATCTGCCCAGATAAATAAGAAGCACCTGATTCTGGTGAGCAGAACTGTGGAGAGCTGCACAGTCCAACTGAACTTTTAGGTAAGCTGGCTACATAACAGCATTTCCCCTTTCTATATTTTTCCTTTTTATTTGTGAAAGAAAATATTTTTAATTGAATTTATTTAGATTGTAGGACAAGGCTTTGTGGGCACTTCCAACACGACTTGGTCTAAGGTATTTGGTTTAAACGTATTTATTTATTTTTTTTAATGAACATGGTTTTATCTAGGTTGACTGTTTTGTAGAGGTTGATATTCATGTTTTCTTTGCTTTGTAGGAGTGGATGCTAACCACTGTTTGTCTCCTTATGTTTTATTTTTGTAATCAAGGCTGCATTGTTATGAAAAATAACTGTTTCCCAAAGGGTTGCCCAAACAATTACTTTAAGTGCATAAACGTAAAACTAATTTACTAATTTTGGTATGACCAAAGCTGTTTGTGGCTATGTGTAGTCTGATTTGCAAATTAAACATTGTATATTATGGAATTACCTCAGTCTAAAGGCTGGTTCACACTGGCCATATGATTGCGTTCAAATCATAGATGCTGCCGACGAGTTGGTAGATTTTAACTTCTCAGCGTCAAGTTGGTGACGTTCAACCAATCGCACACCTTTTTCTTTCCTTTAGAATTTTACAAGTAAAATACAATTTACCGTTTTATTATTTTAAATAAATTATACTTGTATAGATGTAGCAGAAAATGTCTAAAGAACTAATAATTAAGCATGTACGGTACCATAAATAACCAGATAATCAGAATGAAAATTAACAACTCGGGAATTTAAATCGTGTTTGATGCGTGTCTCTCAGCGGCCTACGTGTGTTTTATTTAAAGAGGGATGGTTAAATTGAGCGGGTCAGCTCAACAAAGTCTGATTGAATGTCAGTGATTTTACCATGAAACTGAATGATTGCATTTGCAGTCAATCACACAATTAGGTTTTTTTTTTTTTTTGGATCAGCTGTTTTATAAAAACAGGCTCTGTGGTACAATGTATAAGTTAAATGCGGCTGTGTGCACGGCTCCCCGAACCTCCAGAAGAGTTTTTTTTATTTATTTTTTAGACCAATTAGAATGAACTGATGCAGGGATAAGATCGCTCAATGTGAACTACATCCTGCCTCTGTTCATAGCGTCCGTCTGAGTCATATGCCCAGTGTGAACCAGCCTCTACCTCCTGTACCAGGCAGTTATACTGCTGGGATACATATTAATATATTTTTTTGTGTTTAGTTACACTATTTTGATATTGTTTATTTATGCACTTTAAGAGTGTGTGTATATATGTGTGTGTGTGTGTGTATGTATGTATGTATGTGTGTATATATAGATATTATATATATATATATATATATAATATATATATTGTATAGATATATTATATGGTATATATATATATATATGTGTGTGTGTATACAATAATATATAATAATAGATATATATATATATATATATATATATATATATATAGTATATATTATGTAACATATATATATATTAGTTTTTATTATTCCACTCAGTCTCCCTGCCTGGAACATTAGGTTGCAGATTGGCCTTTAATTTATGACAATTGCATTCAACTGCAGTTTGTTCCCTTTCTGCTGGAAATATTTAGCATTCAAGTTGTTAGTCAACCTTATTTGTAATGATCTTATTGCAACTATTGCCAGCGGTTCTTTCTAACCTGTGACATTTAATAAATCTTTTTATTGTAATTTGTTTACTTGGTGTTTTATTGTTTATTTGATAAGAGCTTGAGTGGTGAACCAAATGTCTGTTTACAAACTAAAATTGGGTATTCGAAGCTCCTTTTACACCTGGTTAAACTAAGGGTGGCATAGTCTAGATTTTAGCTCATATGGGGCACTACAACATTTTTTTTTTTTTAATCCCTTTTTAAAGACATGAGGCCAGTGCTATTTGATAATTAGTCAATCAACACCTGGCCACATGTTGCACATGGATTTGAATTAGAGAGGGAATTGGATATGCCAAAAGCAAATCCAGCTAGGGTTTTGAGGCTCTGCTACAGTGCTACAGGCCAAAATAAAGTACCCAAGCTTCCGTCTAAAGCGATGGGGCAAGGTTTCCTACATTAAAAATCGGTCTAGGCCAGTGGTTTTCAACCCTAGTCCTGGGGTTGTTCCAAGCACTCGATTACATAATTGAACTCTTAATTTGCCTAATCTGAGTTTTTAAATTAAACAGATGGAGATTTCACTTTAGGTTTAAAATTGTATAATGAACATATTTAACTTTAAGCTACTGTATTTAAAAAGCTCAGATTAGGTAAATTATTCATTCAATTAAGGGTTCAGTTATTTAAACGATTGCTTGGTTAGAACAAAAACCACCAGGGCAGTGTTCCCCCAGGACCAGGGTTGAGAACCACTGGCCTAGGCAACTGTATTGATAGATTGTAGCAGCAGTGGCCTGTACTAGTGGGATTTTGCAAAGTAAACAAAGGTATATACGATGCTGTCACTATATTGTAACAATCTCAGTTCCCGCAGGCTGGGTTTCTCACAGGTGGAGGTGGGACGCGAACCAGTGACCTCCCGCACTGAATGATCGCCTCAATACCGCTTATGTCTTCATATGATTGTGTCATCTACCAACCCTGACCCCTACCCCCGTGCACACTACACTCTTCCCTGCCAGACTCAAGTCTGCCCTTGGACTTGCTCACCAGGCTACAGGCTTCCAAGTGCACTCAGGGGTACCTGCATCCCACTTTTAAAACCAATGTAGCTACCTGGACTTCGTTCTGTGTCTGCTGGACTTGTGGTGTTTTAAAGCACCTGCGAGTGCGCCTGAACTGTTTACCCTTGCTTGGTATTCCCGTGGTTCTGTTTACCATAGTTGGTAAGCAGACCACGGACCAACAGCGCCCTCTGTAGGCTAAAGAAACCCAACGCGCCCCTGAAATAAAACTGGGCACCTGTGTGGTGTTTTCAATTACACCTGTCTGTCTCCTGGTCAGTGAATTACCCACACCCCTTCCACAGGGGGAAAAATAAAGTGAACTTGTTTCACAATCAACACTTTTCCAACAGTTTAATTGAACAGAGTTGGCTCAAAAAAGGACTTAATGTGATCAAAAATTAAAACCAAAAAACAAGGAGCCTTATATAAGCCCCCCAATTTGAGAACTAGTGCATTATTTAAACAGTTGTAGCAACGTGAGGGGACGTATAGCTCTTTTTTGGAACACTGCTACTTGCTCTTTAAATACAAAATACCCCTCACTATTTACACCAGCAGGGCTTCCACCCTGCCACAGAGCCCTTTCATTTTCTTGTCTTTTTTTTTTTTTAAATACACTGCATACCTTGTACCTGCTTGATATCCACAGGCCCTGCAAACAAGATGCTCATAAACAAATGTATAGAAGACCAGGTGTGTTTTAATTTCTTAGATTTTATTTTATAGTTCATTACATTGGTACAAATAAGAGTGGTTAAATAAAACACTTATTTAAATCAGATTACAGTTTTACCTTAAGATGTTGTCTTCTGATCTTTAAAAGCAGGTTAAAAAAAGTTTCTTTTCGATTGGGCTTAGGCTTGATTGTACAGCGCTTTGTGATAACTCTGTTATGAAATACACTTTATAAAAGCAATTATGTGGTTTGCGTTCGTTTGGTTGGTCATCTTTAAGTCTCGTGGGGTCAATGATGCCCTGCACACCTAGCTGTTCTGGGGAGAAGATGTTTTGAAATTTTATTTTCCAGCTGGTCAGTTCCACCTGTCCGAATGGTCCTCCTCCTGTGCATGTTGCCGCAGACTGGTTCTGAGCAATCTTCTCTTTTAGTGTTTTTTTTTTTTTTTTTTTTTTTTTTTTAACATGTGTATGGCTCTTTGGCTGTGACCCATATTGCCTGCTTTCTGGAAGCAGGAGTTTTGGAAGCAGCTGGACCAAACAAGGTATTATAATTTAAACAGCCTCCTCGACTAGGCTTTCTAACTCCTCTGTGAGCAGTTTATTTGCGTTGCCTTTGCCTGTCCCCTGGGGAGGGCTGTGTCTGCTCATTTTCGGTCAATCTAAGCCACATCCCTCTTTCACAATAAGCCACTGACCAAAAGATACTCCTGGACTGGTGGGAATTTTTATATCGCGGTGTTCACGGGTAAGTCTTGGACATTTCCGTGCACAGTAAATTATCACTCACAATACCTGTACTGTACATGCTATGGTATATAAATTAGCCAGCTAGTTTGCATGTAAATTAATGCATTCTGTTTATAAATGAGTAAGTACATTTAGATTTATGGTGCATTTGTGTATTTACGGTACTTAATGTGCATGTTACAGCTACTTTTTAGTGTCCTTTTGTAAATGAGGCCCAAAGTCTGGATGTTCGTGAATTATTTAGCAACTTATAAACCGTATTATAAGACTGTATGATAAGTAACAAGACAGGGCATGTTAAAACAAACATATGTCACTTTTTCCAATGTTGATGGGGAAAAAAATTACACTACGCAACACAACATTGGTATCTGTTAGGCCACATCTAAGTAAATTGTCCACACTAATCAGCTAAAGAACAATGTAAAATGTAAAAGATGATACTTTTAATTTTGTACATAAAACGGTAAAGACCTCATGTCCACATTAACCATCCACATTACGGTGGGGTGCACTGCATAAAGTAATTTAGAAGACAATTTGAATAACTAATATCCATTTTTGACATCATCCATGATAACCTTGCTTTGCATTTATGAAGGTACTAGAATAATCTGAGACAGATACAGCAACCCCACTGGAGAAGGCATTATGTTTTACTTATTGATCCATGAGATTAAGACACTGGTTTGACAGTGTTTCAGTTTCTCAGAAGGGTTAAATTATTTTTTAAGTAAATTTCTAGCACAGGGACTGTGCCTAAAAATTTTAATCTTCTAGTTTCATGCAGATCACCTATGACAACATTTCTTAAATGCGGCCACATCTATCACACATGAATTACTATGTCTTTTCACATTATAGAACAAATATCAGTCTGTTTGCATTTTGGAATCATCTGCCTCTGTCTCTCTGAGCGTTCTGTTAAATATATTTTTTTGTTGTTGTCCGAGGTAACAATCCCAACTTACTGTTGTTGTTGCCTGTGCCTGCTTGACAATGGGGCATTGCTTATGAGTGTATGTGGCAAACGCGAGCCATCTCAGGGACCGCTGCGTTCACAGTAGACCAAAAAACTGAGCAAAGCCATTGACAAGCCCCCTCTGGAGCAGACCACTTTTAGGACAGCTGGATCTGGGACTTCTGCATTTAAACTACAAAAAAAAAAGACCTAAGCTGTCTCAGAGTCGGCTTAAAAGTGGCTTGTGTTAACAGGGAATGTGTGCCATCGTCTGCTTTATAGTTAATTCAGTGGGGCAAAGTGAAAGCTGCTACCCACCAAACGCAGTGCGCGGCAAGTGGAACTGTGCAGCAATGCATCAAAATAAATAGAACCTAGACTTTTGATAAGTACCTTTCCCGACAGAGGTGACGTAACACCGAGAGTGGCACCAGCGACGCAAAATAAATAGGATTGAATCCTATTTTTTGCAATCTGATGCGTGTCAGCTAGGGCATTGAGCAATCAGAGAACAGTTTCAATGAACGTGGTCCAGCAGGGTGAAGCAGCATGCAAAATCGTGGAGGAAACAATAGTACTTGCCGTTGAAAAAATACCCAGCGCTTTATGACAAAGAACATCACAATTCTAAAGATACGGATTTGAAAGATAACGTATGGGAGTCCAATTCGAAGGAACTGGATAAGTCTGGTGTGTATGACTTATTGCCACCTTAAGGCTTTCACAACCTATTTTTCTGGAACATAACAGTATGACATATCATTTTATGATTTAAAAGCATTGCAAATCATTATACTTTTGTTAGATTTTGCTGGGAATTGTGCAGCATGTGATTGGGACAGAAAAGTGAAAATAGTTTTGTATTTATTCAACTTCAAATCATTAGTAATATACTTTAGGTTAGGTATTAGTTTATGTAAATTTATATAATTGATTACTGGTAATAAAAATAAATAAATAACAATAATCCAGTAAAACAACACCTGATTTTCATCTCCAGTTTATTATTAGAAGGGTCTGAGAATTAAAATCCAGTAAAGAGTTGCGAGGGGCTGCTGTATTATTTAAATAAAAGAAAAATTTAAGTGTATGTGTCTATATTTTCTTAAATTTTCATATGATATAGTATGTGTAGGAAAATGTAGCAGCGCAGCCACCACCAAAAAAAACTTGTCTCAGAACCACTAGTCTATAATTCCATTCACAGCCCTTGACTGGACCAACATAAAGTACAGGGAACCAGCTATTACCAACTACATTCTTCATAGATACCATTTTCATTATCAGCTGTGCAAATAGTGAGACAGGTAAAAGGCACACCTATTGTATAAACATGTGACTGCCAGCATTTAGATAACTTTGTTTTCATTATTACATTTTAAACCAAGTTCCAGTATGCTTTATTCTGCACAGAAGACTGTCATGTTTGCAGTTTTTCTTCATTGGGACATCACAAGCTAAATCAAGAAGGTGGCAATAACATGACAACAGGCAATCTTGTCCTGGTGAGCATTCAGTTGAATTTTATTTAATTTTTTTCAAATAAAATGGACTTAACACTGTAATAAATGCAACCAAACTGCAATTAGGTTTAAGCATATCAATGCTGTCATAAAAAAAAAAAAATAAATTACTGAGAAGTAATTACTGTAACATCTTTCTGAAAACTGTAAAACTGTCATTCATTGGAGACTGTTATTTTTCTTCTGAAATGTTCATTCATTAAATATAATTGCACAGATATTGCCTGTCAATAAAATAAAACGTGAACCAACAGTTTCTACATTATACCACTGGAACAGAGGCTATGTACTGAATTTTTATTTAAAACCTGTACTTTGTTCTTTCTGCAGTTTGTCAACTGTCTTAGCCTGTTATATAAATAAAAGTGGCCTGTTGGTTTTCACTTGACTTCGGCGTTGGAGCGCTTTCTTTTCTTCAGTGTGAGGATCTGTGTGGGGCTTATGTTTTGAGAACTAAGAGAACAAATGAGCTGGAAGACTAATATCCATCTGAAACCAATCGCGTTGAGGGGTTATTTAATTCTATAATTATAGAATTCTCCCACATATAAACATATACTGTACACTAGGTTGATCTTATTATGTTATCTCTTTGTTGATCCTTATTTATTATAAATGTAAATGACTGCCCATATATACTGCCTGGTTCCTGCTAAATACACTGAATTGTAATATTAATATTCTTACATATGTTTAAACATGGCAAATCACAAATTTACCATTAGTTTACCAATTTAACCTGTGCCTTTAATAATGCATGTGTTGGTTTTATTACATTATTGCAATATACAGAGAGTGTGTTAGTCAGTATGGCACTTACCTGTTTTGTGATAAACTTATCTGATTGAGTACGAAAGGGACTTTATTCATTACTGCATAATGAGCTACTGTACTGTGTGTTGTTTGTATTGAAGATGCTAGCCTTTTTGGGTCTGTACTCTGTGTGTGAAATAAAACATTGTCCATGGTATCTGTGCTCATCATCCCTTCTTTTTAAAATAATCCACACAGGATAAGCTAAATAAAAAGCCTAACAATATATATATATTTAATTCTATATATATAGTACAGATGCTGACATGCTTATGGTGACCCCCAAATATCTTATTTACACACAAACCACAAAAAATAAAGACTCAAACCCTTCATATATGTCTGCATCATACAATACATGTAATAATACTGTAGCGATCTCAGTTCCCGCAGGCAGGTGCATCAAACAGGGTGAGACAATCCATACACAGGTGGAGGGCAAGCGCGAACCTGTGATCTCTCGCCTTAAAGCATAGCATCAATACCACTGTACAAATAAGCCGGGTACTTTGCATGGGGCATATATTGGGCATATGTGTTTGTGTGTGATTACATCACCTACCAGCCCTGCTGCGGCCTTCCCCTGCGTATGCTACAATACTATAAATATAGGTTTACAGGATGGTTTTAAGTGCTGTATGAGTAACACACATTTCCTAAGCAAACTCAGCATTCTCAAAGTTCTATATTTAGAATCAATGTGTGTGTCTTTGTGTTTCTACATTATCAGAGAATGAATGCGTAAGGAGCCTGATGCTGAATTCCTTACACTGCTGAGAGTGGTTTAATATTCCTCCTCAGAATGGACGCTTCATTTTGCCTGCCTTAAAATAATCATCTGCAGACCAAATGAGCTCCTTTAGTCTGTTCAGCTTACATGAAAATCAGATTCACGGGGCACCTAATTAGTTGTGTTTTATAACAGACAAAGGGGGAAGGCTGTGAATAAATTGAGATAGAAAAACAACAGTGATTAATACGGCTAAAAAGCTGCGATGCGCATCGGATGATGTGAAGATAACCACCTCGGGAACATTCACTCCTCTGCGGTATCCAGGAAGCTGCATTTCATGAAAGGCATCATTCGGCTGCCTCTAACAACCCTGTCTAAAGCTACTACAATAGTTCTAGAAGGTGGTCAGTAAATGACACCTTTACAAACACCCACATAGCTTTAGAATTGTAAGGTCCTTGATTTATGATGCATAATTAAAAATAATACTTTAATGTTGCTACTCCTATAAAAAGGAGAAGTGTACTACAGTAATTAAGTATACTACCAGCTTGTAAAATGTATGCTTGGTATACTACATTTTGTTTTAATCTTTTTATCCATCTGCCATGAGTCTGTAATTAATTGATCTTTAATTTTATTTGTCTGCATATAAACCTGAATTATGAGCAACTATGGTATAATTCTATCTTATTATAATAATTTTCCAATGAAAAACATACTATGCATATTATTTAGCTGGAAAGATATCATCTATGAGAAACGTGGCTACTTATTACTTGTACACTTGTTTCTAACATTGAAATCATAACATTTCTGAATTTCCTTTGTTTTTTTCTTCCTACTGCCATTAATAAAGCTTCTCTAACAATCCAGGGACCTCAGCTAATTAAAATGCAGCAGGGTGTAGAAGTAAAGGTAGCAGCAGCTCGCTACGTCTCATGTAATCAGCAGTCCCCCGATTTGGCTGTGCTAATTGACAGGTAGGCGCAGTGGCACTGGCTGTACACACTGCTAACGCTAATGGAGTCTGCATGCAGCCCTGCCTGCCTGACTCGTCTCATTATCAACCTTGAACTGAAGAAGGTCAGAGGATGGGGTTCGCTTTTATCAGGGTGTCAGGTGTCGGCTGCATCTCTTTCCTTTGTGGCATGATCATTCGGCAGTTCTCCTCTCCATAAATAAGTGGTCCGAGAATCCAGGCATGATTGATGGCAATAGATGTAGATTCTATGCTCAAGAGGTACCTCTCTCTTGAGGAGGGGGATGTATTTACTTATCCCCTTCGGTCACTATATGACATTTACAATTCCACATGCATGTTACTGTATGGATCATTTACATATTGATGCATACTGATATGTGAGTTGCACTGTTAGACTTGCTGCGCATAAATTAAAGCGCAGTTACAATATTGAATCACCAGATGTTATAATGTGCATAAGGTCAACAATATTACCTTAACCCTTTAGATCCCAGTCCCTGTGGGCACCTGTCTTATAGGTTCCTGGAATGCTAATCGGCAGCTGTATCCTTTGCTACATGATAGCAGAGCTTTTCCACATCCTTCTTAAAGAATGATTCAAGCAACGGCAGGCATTTTAATTTCGACTCTATTAGACTGAAGGTCATTTTAAAGTGTTACATTATAAATATTGTGAACGCATGATTTTATATTAATGATATTCATAGTTAACATTTCAACATTGTAATAAAAAAAATACAAATACAATTTTTATTTTTATTTCTTTTTTTTTGGGGGGGGGGGGGGGGGGGTGGAATAAACATGCTATGAAAGGTATCCTGATCCATTTAAATTGGTTGGTTACTGTATTGATTTGAATTTCAGCAGTTATGTGTTTCCCAATCGACTCTTCTCGTATGTCCCCTTAGTTCTGAGGTCCCCTCACTGCACATTCCTCCAATGTGCCTCAGTGAGCAACCATTTGTATCCCAGTCAAGACTAAATCAGAGCAAAGGAGTCCCGGGTATCGGCAATCTTTCTAGGTAACTCTGCTGCAAACACTTAGAATACTACTATGTTATTTGTCTGTTTTATAAGGTGGAGAGCCCATGTACTGTTTAATTTGTATTATTATTTTACTTACCATTTCACTCTTTTTATGTGCTGTTCAAAACCCCTGTATGCACTACAGTATACATTGAAAAATATATATTTTGAAGAGAAGCAAAACTGTTTGCCAGCTCAGTGTACAGTAGAATCTATCAAATACTCTTTTCAAGCTTCTTTGTAAAATCCACCAGCACTGTATGTTTATAAGATTGCATTCAGGTAATATATTTTGCTCAGCTAATCTAATTGCAGTTATGTCCCAGTAGAAGGTGTGAATGCATCATTCGAGATTTGAGATTTGAAAATATCAAAGTAGGATAAATAAGGGTTAGTTGCTGGTGTTTCTGTGAAACAGTGGTACAGTTTAAATCAGGGGTTTTCTTTCCCTGGTAGATTTGAATGACTAAATAGTATACTCGGTGTGATGTTGTGACAGCAAACAGCTGCCACCAGAAATCAGCACAAGAATCTGACTCCTGAAGCCGACAATACTCTGCTTCACGATCACTAACAAAATGTATTAGTTGACAAAAAATAAATTTAAAAAATTGTTCCAACATGTCCAAGAACTGACACAGAAATTTATTAACTTGGACATTATAGCTTGAAGAAAGATAAAGAGAACATATCATGGGTTTGATTTTTAAAATATAGGTACAATTGTCCACCAGCTTGCTCTCTGCCAAGGATATCACTGGACAAGTTGTGGTTAGAAAATGTTGCTGAGAAAAGAAAATACAACAAGAACATATAATTTAAGTTGCTCCTAGGATCTAAATATGGTCACTGTATAGATTAGTAAAATAGGACTTGTGTATAAAGGTTATGAAAATCAAACATTAACAGTGCCAATGTTGTTAGTGTATATCCTTGTTTACAAACACTTAAAAAAAAAGATATTTAGGTCAGCTCGGTCAATTGAATAAACTGCACAATATTTCCATTGTAGTGATTTAGCAGTATATACTGAATAAAAGTAGCTGTTGCAGCATGTTGTGCTATCAAATCAAGAATCTTTTTTTCATGACATGTGTGGTAATGAAAAGAATTAGCTCACTGTTGGAAACAGAATGTTCTAACAACAGTATTTACATCCAAACTCATTAAGCCAGACTCCTCACACTGCATGCTACAGTGAATCCTCTCACTGTACTGTAGGTTATTTTTTACAAGGGTAGGGGTGTTTTCTAGTTGGCTTATTTGTTTTATTTTGTGTATGTTAGGGTTATATAATACATAAGATGGTCAGAGGATTTAAACAACAAATATCAATCTGACCCTTGATGTACCGGTCAATTGTGGAGTCTGGTAATTTAGTAAGAAAGACAGTAAGACAAGTACATAGTCTTGGTAATAAGGCAACAGTATTAATAAAATATTACTAAAATATTACTATCCTGTAAAAGCTGTTACTGTTATCTAAAACAAGCAAAAAAACAAAACAAAAAAATGTATCTGACAGTATCTAAGTCAATCATGATAGCTATCATTTTTTTTTTTTTTTTTTTTTTTACTTTGGGCAGTCTGTGTGCATGTTTCCATACTGTAGAGTATCGAGATAGTTATCATCGAGAGCTGTTAAAGAGATGCTTATGATTGTTTTCAGATAATTATATCTAATTATCTATAATTATATCATTTTATAAAATCTGTATTTTCTAAAGAAATGGCTAAATTAGTTTTGAAATAAACAATCAATAATAAAAAAAAATTAACTGAAGGTATTGTTGCCACCTAAATTGTTCATTTCTATTTTGTGATTTTATATAGAAAAATATGTGCAAGTAGTACGCTATGAAGCATTGTTTAAAGTTTTAATAGGAGTGATGACATTTCTGTTTTTTCCCTTTTCTGCAAGGGGAAAAACTATTCATGTTATAAAACTAACAAGAAGCATCAACAGAAAACATTTTTTATCCAGGATTCAAAGAGTTGTATGCTCTTGTGCCTAAAACAAAATTGGTTCTGATGTACTTGGGGCTAGGTTTCATTGGTTTTGGACAGGTTCAAGGCCTGCGTTTGGTTTTCGAATGTAAACCAATTTGATGGTTTTAGAAAATAGGTTTTATTTCTGGTAAAATGTAATTCATTCTTGCAAAGAGACATATTCAGTAAATGAATTGCGCTCTTAAAATGAGACGGAAACCAGTCTGATAAATTAAGAATATAAATTATGCAAATAACTGTAAATAATTGTAGTAATTTGCCACATTTCTAATTAAATTAACATGAACTAGTCTTGATAATAAACATTGTGTATTGTTTTCATTCAAATGCTATGGACTTTAAAAAAAAAAAAAAAAAGGTCACGACACCATCAAGCTAGGGTGTAGAAAATTGTTGCATTAGCTGAACCCTTATTTGTGATAGTATAAAGAGGGTTAATTAATAAGCAGGTTGTTAACTTCTTTTAATTTAAAACATTTAGTTTAACATAAAAATCAACATTTGATTCTTAAAAGAATATAAAAGACGTGTCACTATTCAAAAGGAACCAGAGAACAAAGCTGACAAATTCTAATTCTTAACAATCCATTTCTGCTCATTCGTTGGGTCCGATTGTCCGTGCTTGTTTAGAGCTGTTGATAATTCCTCATTTGCTAGCTGGAAATAGCTAATTAAAACCCACTTCAGCTAACAAGCTGTCAGGGACTATGTTAATGTCATTCTCTGTTGCCTGCTATTTCCGTTTCTACTTTATATTATCAGTTGTTTTTTTCCTATTTTTACAGTAATGGATGGGGATATTGGTTGTGTCTTCTTTGCAGGTGTGTGCACTTGCTGAAGCCTATTATCATGAGAAAAATGCTGCTGTTTGCAGAGCACTTCAGTACTTTCAGTGTTATTAGCCTTGACAGCTAATGGTTCTAGGTTGCTTGTTAGTACTAGCTCAGTGTTCTGGAGAGCTTTCACCTGTTTTATTATTATTATTATTATTATTATTATTATATTATTATTATTATAATAATAATCGTACCTATGAAGTATAGCTTTTAGTAAGATGCACTATTCTTGAAACTCAGTTGTTGTTTTTTTTTTTTTTTTTAAACTGATGCAGCTAATGGAAAACAGGCAGCAGAATCATTTATCTTCAAAAGATAAGATACAAAAAATAGTGGTATATTTATCACTGGAACTGTCACTTGTTTGAAAGTCTGCTTGCTCCATTTTGCAGCACTGAACCACTTGCATTGATCTTGTATAAGTAGTCACTATTATAATGGAAATAATATGTCTGAAAACTATAGCTGTCAAGGCAAAATCAACACCTAAACTGACCAGTTCCCTATCAAAACCACACACAGGGGACACAACATTGAAACCCCTTTTTTTTAATGGGCTGTTTTTCACCAACTGCAGCACTTTGTTACCATTTGGTAAAAAAACACAACATCAAGTGGATATTATTTATTTATTATATGAATAATAGCACCACTACCATATAAAGATTCTAACATTTAGTGTTATCTTCATTATATATTCTTTAAAAAAAAAAAAAAAAAAAAAAAAGAAATTTGATATGGTGAGTTTTAAGATTAACACACACACACACACACACACACACACACACACATATATAAATATATCTATATATATATATATAGATTTATATGATATTATATATAAGTCATATATATATATAATATATGCACAAGACTTCTGAATGCGCTTTTTGCTTGTTTGTTTCATTGTTTAACAATTAATTATTACACTAGTACATGTCATATTAAATCAGACACCTGATCTCAGATTTTAATATTACTAACAAAATAAAAGCAACTCTCTAAAGAGTTAAAGAAATTGCAAATAAAAATTTTAACAACACAAGAAATCTTAATTTTTTAAGATAATTTAAAATAATTTAAAAAAAAAAAAACTGTCTTCATACAATATTATATGTGAATGCTTTGCATTTCAAGATATATAGTGAAAAAGTGTGTAAAAAAATATAGCAGGCTAAAGCTTTTCTATAGACACACAAAATGCATGTTCTAACAAGACAACGATCCCAAAAAACATTCAAACAATTACTGAAATACAATACAAAAAACATATTTTAAAAAATGATACACCAGTGGTTTCTTTTTTCTTTAAAAAATAAAATTACAATTGGTTGCATGGCCATGCAACCATGGGCAAGCACAAACTGAGGGACTAGCCTTGAAAAAGCTTTAAATAAATCCCCATGTTACCCAATATCAACCCAAGAAAACCTTTTTATACTTTAATAAATTCTCTATTTTTTTTTTTGATAAGTTGTTAGGAAATCCCTTTTTCAAAGTGAAAGTAATATATCTCTATATAGTCTATAATCTGTCCTCTCTCTCTCTCTCTCTCTCTCTCTCTCTCTCTCTCTCTCTCTCTCTCTCTCTCTCTCTGTGTGTGTGTGTGTGTGTGTGTGTGTGTGTGTGTGTGTATATATATATATATATTTATATATAGATATATTATATATAGATATATATATAATATATATATATAGTTAATTTAGTTAATTTCATTACAGCAGGTTCTATATTAAGTAACACTGTCAGATTGAATTGAATTGAATTGAATTGAATTGAATTAAATAAGGTATTGACCTTTTCTGCATCTGTGCACTGTTTAAGTTGTAATGCATTTATAAAATTGATTGTTCCAAACATGTTTTTATCCAGCCCATGTAGTTTTAAAGGCTCAAGAGCAACCTTCTACTTACATGCCATACATATCTATTTTGAACTATTATAAGCACAGTTCAATGATTTCTGTGTACTTTTTTATACTATTACTAACACTGTTTTATTATATTTTATGTATGAAGTTATTGTGCCTTATGCTGGTGTATTATCATGATTTACTGTGCATGTTAATAATGCCAAAAAAAGAAAGAACTGTTTAGAGAAGCTTGTAATTGATGTATTTGTGAAATTGTCTACTGTGACGATTTTGGTTTCATTAAGCGAAACATTCTGACAGAACGTCCTTGTGCTGTGTTCCAGGGATGGGTTCAGCAAGCATCAGTACAACTGGGAAAATGAGTCAACAACCTTATAAAATGAATGCTGAACCCATCTTTAAATGATTACAGGGTTGCCAATCATCACCTACTTTTAATTTTTTATTCTTTTTTTCTTTCACGTCATGTGGCTCAAAAACAACATTAACAGAAAAATCAGACTGATCAAACTTGCAGCTACCCTTCATTTTGGCATGCATAATTTACATTGACTTTGTTCTCCGTAAAATATTTTCTTTTTAAGATTTTTTGAGCTTCCAACTCATTATATCATTGTGTAGGCAACAATTAATTGCTTCCTAGTTTTTGTTCCTTTTTTCCCAGTAAGATTACATTAAGGGTATTGACCCTTAGAGGTATATATTGACGGAAGCATTGATCATTCTTGTGCCACATTTCTTCTATAATGAAGCGTAAGCCTGTGTAATATTATACACAACAAGCATTCAGCTACATGTAGATTTAAATACAGGAATTTTAGTAGAAAGTCATGTGTAGACCTAATATATTTTTTGATCAACCCGATTTTGGTGTCAGGGTGTGATAGTGCCCCTAGAGACTCAGAGCAGGACTGCAGTTTGAAAAAAAACAAAAAAACAAAAAAACAGCACAAGGGCCAAAATAAAGATTCAAACAAAAGATTAAACAGGCTGGGCATCAAATTGTCTCCACCTGAAACTTTATTTGTATCTTACCCATTGGCTTGGGGATACTGTAAACTGTATGTGGAGCACTATAACTCTCTTTCCTCAGAGTCTGTGAAAGGTCCTGTTGAAGACAACACCTTTCATGGGCATGCAATCTGCAATCCATATAAACATGTTTGCTGATTCCACTGCATTGAGTCTATGCACTGACCTTGTCTTTATCTTGAGATGAGCAGTAGTACCATGGAGACCTACAAATCACTTTATAACTAATCTACTTGAACCTTGTGCCTTGAACCTATGAAACTAAACCAAAAAGAGGGCAAATGAACACATACATAAACCTGACACCTGCTTTTCATATTTGAATCTTCTAAGGGTGTGTTAGCTAAATTAACAGAGACTGCCTTAGATGTGATAATTAACCTGAACACCTATTACATAAAAAATAACTAATTAAATATGTAATCCTTTTGTCTTACTATTTAACTTATTACAAAAATAGTTCAAATTATACTCTTGTTAAAACTTCTTTACTGTTCGCCACTATTTATCATAACGGTACACTTTTGTAAGGCAAATAATTCCATATATTCCATACATATATTTCCACGGTAAATCGCATGACACTTTGTATTAATTATGAATACAGTTAAGGTTACTTGTTAATTGTCGTGTAACTCTCCAGGTATTTATTAGATCTGCATTTGTAATAAAATTATATTTAATATACAATATACATGTCTGAACATATATTGTGTTTACGAGGTAAATGACATATCTAATTACTTAGAATATTATAGCTGCTGGAAAGGCTTGTGCATTTTCTCTGCAAGGAAAATGCTTTGAGCTTGTTGTGTGGTTAATGTCTGTGTTACTCTTGGCATAGTCTATTGGCATGGTGAAAAGGAAAATTAAATACTAAGGGATTCAAGCTAATGTTCATTTAAGTGATTTTGCAGACTGCAGATTGGAATAAATAGTTTAAGGCTTGTATGCTAAACTTAGGAAAATATATTTGCATTGTAATGGTTAATAAATATTTAGCAGTGAATAACACTGATGATTTTTAGAATTAACTCTGTTCAGTAAAGAAAGCTTACTTAACCCTTTGTGGTCCTATTTCGGACCAGGTCGGACATTACAATTTTCCCTTTCCAGTCCGAGCACAGGTCTCTAGCTGTTTTTTTCTCCGGAAAAAGCCAAGAAAACCTTTCAATGGCCGAGTGAGACCGATAGGAACCGAATGAGGCCAGAAAAAAAGTGTATCTGATAGCCCCAGGCACCACAGAGATAACACGGTCATAAACAAAGGAGATAGCAGCTTCTGCATCCAGCGCTCAAAGAATACCACAGACATTTGCAGAGTTTTTTGAGATGTTATAGTAATAAAATAATGACTTGGATCGCATTATTGAGGAGTTTGGTGATAAAACGAGTGATCAGGAGAGGATTTATCAGTATGCACGTCTATAAAGAGGTATGTGAAAAATACAGCGAAAAAGGGGTGGTGCTTGACTGGAGATACAGTACTGAGTGCCCTCTTGTGATTCAGTGCAGTTTAAATCTGTTTTACTCTAAATATATCTATATATATATATTTTAAACAGTGCATGTAAAAAAAAAAACCAGCAAGTGTGAAAATAAATTGGACCTAACGCGCCTGACAAGCGCTGAATAAATTATCCGCAAAGGGTTAAGCACCAGGAGTGTGCCTGAGTCAGAGCATAAACTAGTTCTTGTAACGAGTATGGACATTATTTCTGAGTATGACTAATACAGGAGTCATTGTGTTATTACTCATTATTCAGAAAGATACAATATATGTAAAAAAATATATATATTGAATCACATCCATACTCTGATAAGTCAGTGATGACTGTCAATCTCAAGTCTAGAGATAGAGTTCCAGTGTGAAACAGTCTCTGACACATTGAGTGAGGAGGTCATGCAGATAGAACATTCTGTTCAGAATTAAACTATTTTCAAATCTATATTAATTAAACTTTGAAAGAGGGATTTCCTAAAAAAAAATTAAAATAATGTAATTTATCAAAATATACAGTGCACTCCATTTATAAGAATCACATCCGCCCAGATACGATCGCGCCACTACGCAATCTCCCTCCCTCTACATGCATATCACACAATAACAGCACTGTACTCAGTATGTATTCAATGAATGTGTATTCACTTTATTAAAACACATTTTCACCAACAGAGACCAGTTCAAAAAAATACCTGCACAATGCAGTGGTGACTCACATCTGCCATGTTGACTCACAAGTAAACTGCACGACTTGCTTTTTTTCTACCAGGAGTCGCTGTGGACCAGGGATTATACTGTATACACACTGCATATGTGCCTAATCATGTGAAATGAGATCAAATTCAAATACAGCTTTATTGGCTGTACACGTCATTGCACTTGATACAGTATTGTATTACAGGTAGTCCGTTTGGCCCATAATGTTTCATATAAGCCTATTGCTTCATTCTTACAAGTGGATTATTTTAGTATGGCTAGTACAGGAATGATTTTGTCTATATGCGGTTTATTCTTATATCAGTAATTCTTATAAATGGCGTGTGCTGTACTTTTAAAAAAAGAACAATAATTTGGGTTGATGGTGGGTAACTCAGCCTTTTTTAAGACTAGTCCTTCAGTTTGTGTGTGTGCTGACTCACAAAAATAATTGTATTTTCATTTTTCAAAGAAAATAAATCAGCTAGTGTTTATTTTACCCTGTAGGCCCCATGTGACAGGCTGGTGTTACGGTGACGTCAGGCCAGATGCAGGAACAGAAAACACACAGGCAATACTGCAGTTTAAAAAGACGCATGGTGCGCTGTTTTTATTAGAAAAAAATAAATAAAATATTTGAACAAAAATAAACGCTCACAGAGCACAAAAATTAAAAGGCAAACAAAAACAAATCACGAACAAAAAACATAGATCCAGCTGGGCAGTAGCCTTCACAGTACCTATAAATTATTTTAAATTTCACGCCTCTCGCTCTCGTACTCTCCTTCGTACATCGACTCGGACTGTAGTGAACTGCAGGTTTAAGTGCAGGTGACCATCTCCCGATTAGTAACAAATTCATCATTTCATTAATTCGGGAGATGGCCGCCTTCTGCACAAGGGTTTTAATTGGATGGGTCTTCCCATCCATGCTGCAACACAAATGCAACACATACGGCTACGTTGTCATATATAAATGCACTAAATCATAATACAAACAAATACAAAATAACACAGGGGCGGAAGGGGGAGACCCCGTTCTAAAAATAAATGAATACTGTACAGGGCTCGTCGCCCTGTTACACCCAAGAATACCTGTGAGCACCCGTCCTGCAAATTACATCCTGCGCCCATGGCTTTTTTCAGGTGCTGCAGTAATCAGTATCGCATCTTCAAATCACTCTTCTGGATACACAGAAGGGATTCACTTATGACCTGGAAGTGGATACGACATTTGTTCACATTTTAACTATTATCCACAAAAGAATATGGCTTCTCCTAAGAGAATAAACTTTTTTTTTTTTTTGAGACTGTTGCTCAGTTGGTTTCAGAAATTGATTCTGATAAAGAATCAAATATATATATATATATATATTGCAAAAAACAAACAAATATATTGCTTATATCCCGAAAGAAAACAGTTTATAAATAACTGAACCATATGCTAAAAACAACATAATAAATCACAAGGTAATTAGAATTGGGTTCTGAAAAATTGCAGGTTATTTTGGTTGTAAATAACCTTGTTACATGTAAGCTTTCACACTATTGTAAGCTTTTATTATTATTGTATATGCAGTTTTTATTATAGTGACATGTGGGAGCCTTAATATGTTTGTATATGCTGTTATAATTAAAATAAGCAGTTTTTGTTGTATATTGTTGTTTTGTTGTTGTATAGAAAGAAATGTTTTTATGCATGAGCCTTGTGTTTTGTATGTATATTTTGGTTTATTGTTTGGTGTAAATTCAATTTCAATAATCAAAATACACATAATGAGCTGCTTGTTTTACAAAATAAGGACTAGTACTTATGTTATGTCGGAGGCTTGACATTTTTTGTATAATCAGTAGTGCTTATATTGTTGTTGATTACAGAGTTGTGCAAGATTTTTGTGTGGTCTGTGTTTTTCACAGGATTGTGTCAGATTCTGATGCATCATATCATCCCAGTCAGTCAGAAAGTGAGAGATGGGTGAGAGGGAGAGTGAAAGTTCAGTAAAGGGGCTCACATCATCACTGGGTCCTGAGGTCTGAGGTACAGGAAGAGCAAGCCAAGTTTGAATAGTATCTACATTTTTTTAAGACAAACTGAAGTATATACTTTTTGGGGTGGGGGGGGGTTGAAAAGGGGAAGAACGGAGGGTAAGTAAACAGATGATCCCTTGTCCTAGGTGATTAAATACAATTCTTTGGAATAGTTCAATGTTTTTTGTGCAGTGGATTGTGGGATACAGGAAGTCTACCGATTGTTATTTATTTTTGGGATTTGTTTAGTGAAAAGCTTGCTAGGACCAAAATAAATCTGGATGTATGTGGCAAGGTGTCCGCCCTTTTATTATTATTATTATTATTATTATTATTATTATTATTATTATTATTATTATATGAAATTGTATTTGTTTATGGAAGGACGAAAGCCATCCCACATTATTATTTATTATTTGAGACCGGCAAAAAGCCAGTCTCATACACATGGATGGGGTTGAATTCCCATGAAGTCCCCATCCCTAAGTAGCTCGTGGGAATGTGGCTAATATATATATATATATATATATATATATATATATATATATATATATATATATATTGTATGACTGTTCCGTGTATTAAATACTCTTGAGAGCTTTGTGGATGACAAATGCACTCAAAGGCACTGGAACTAGGGGTGCTGGGGGTGCAGCAGCACCCCTTGGCTTTGCATGGCTTCCATCAAATAAACTGGTTACAGTTTTGTTCAATGGCTTTCAGCACCCCCACTTTAAAAGTGTATTTATTTACAGATTACAGTACCTGCTCATGACAAGATGTAAGATATGTAAATATAATATTCATTTTACTCCTGGAATATAACATTTAAACATGCGTTCTCTAGTCTAGCACCAACACTCCAATTGTATCCTTTAGTCAATACTATACAATTTTATAAAAAGATTAATTCATCAGCTTCTTTACCCGAAGGGAGCATCTGCTAACTGCTGAGGCATGCTTTTAAATAGGTTAGCTTATTTCTTCTCAAGTCTGATCCAGGACAATATTCAAATGAAAATGAACACCTATAATGAATTGGAGCACCTATAATATCAGTGCGTTCTGCCTTGGTTGTTAAAATATATATGTTCTGGTACCATAAGAATCCTGGTACTCCCACAAGATAAGAGTATAAAAGTGAGAAGTTCTAGGTTGCAGCTGCAGATAAAAAACTTAGCTATATGCATGTTCCAAGGAGCATTTCACTGAGTCTCTCATTTAGGCTAACACAGTTTATGCAATAATATTTCTGCTTATAGCTGTATCAGTATAATCTAAAGTAATACAGAGTTTTTACAACAATATTCTTGCCTTTAATCAGTTGCTTTTCTACTTATGGTCTTCTGAACACAGTACCCAGTTTGCGTCCAGGGAAATCTTTGTCCAGCTCTCAAAAGTTCCTTAAAAGTCTCCACAAGGTCCCAGATCCATCGCTGTGTGACAGTTTCAAGTACTTGATATCTGCATGAGACCTGAATTCTGGTAGCAAGTTTCCCATCTTTGCATTCTAGTTTTCCCAGATGAGCCCACGTTATCTGCTGAGCTGCATTACATCCCATGCATTCAACACTCCCCACATTATCCGATTTAACATTCAAATAAGAAAATAATAATCCTGCTGGATCATTGCATTCAAATATTATTCTACAATGCTTTACTATATGGGCACATGCAGTACATGGTTTTGGTTCTGCTTGTGACAGCCCAGTTCTACATATTTGACATCCACATATTTGTCAGAGACATGCCTGTCTATCCCTTTTTTCAGAGAGAGTTTCCCACAGGGAGTAATGGTCCTGGACTGATAACTATTTTGTTCATACATTTCAATTTGATCACAGAGAGATATTTTGTTAGGTATTCCTTCCATCCAAAATATCAGAGTTGGCCAGAATTCAATATTTTTCATATCAGAGCATTCCCAAGCCTCATTATCATTTCCATCATCAGTGGGGAACCCCCCCCCCCCCCCCCCCCCAAAGAAATAAAGTTGGTTCTATGGAAGGGTGTGAACATTGGTTATTAATCTCCCTCCCGACCTGTAAGGGCACTGTGTAAAGGCAACAGAGTGCCCCGGACTTGATGGTCTGACAATTCATTCCAAGGTGAAAGTCGGGCATCTAGAAAGGGGGCAGAGCTAAGGTACACCAAGTCATCGCCCCAGAAGGAAAGCGATGTGGCAACCATGGATTAGAGGAGAAATGGTTGCACTCGCTAACCAAGGGAGCGTGACTGATGGTACAAAACAGGACGTGGCTAGGCGATCTGTTCCTTTGTTATGGTTAAGCGCGAACCGCTAAAAGAGAACTGTAAACGTACCGTGAGTGTTTTGTTTGTTTGTCGTGTCTAATTATACTTGTTTGTTCTTGTTAGACGGCTAACACGATCCTGAGCTGTCGCTTAAGGCCAGCACCAAACTCGGGCAACACTTCACCACATGGATAAATTGTATTTCACTACTTGCACAATTGCACTTGGACTTGTGATCTTGTGTGTGTCTTGTATGTGTTTAATACTGTGTTCATTATTCTGGGACTGTAACCTGTGTTTAACAGTGCAATTCACATTGTACTGCCTGGGATTGTCATTTATGGTTATAACGACCTGGATTATAAACGAGATCAAAATAAACATTGTTTGGCCTGTGAACTTACGTGTTTGTCATTCCTTGAGCACTGCATCACCTCAACACCTGCGCACTGCAACCCACTTGGCCACAAGTGGCCATGTACTTTAGCAGCATAAGCCTTTCATTCAAAAAGAACTTATACAAGAGGGAAGGGGTTTGAGGGTTACTTGTGACAGTTATGTTTTTCTTTTCTCATTCACTGCACATTTTTTTTTATTAATTACCTAATTAAACACATTATTTGTAATGCAATCATTCATTTGAGAACTGGAACTGACCTCATTAATATTTTAAGCCCTCCAAGGGAGATGCTAATTGTCTTGTGTCAGCTGTTACGGCACGTAAAAGATTACTGTAATAGCATTCTACTGTTGTTGAAAAGGACTGAGGATCTTCCAAGCGAAAAAAAAAAAAAAAGCATATTTCTAATGCAAAATATCTACACTGCCTTGATTTGTGGTGCGTCCTATCGAGCAACCATACTGTCACTGTGACAGAGTTGTTTGGTTCATAATTGTAAACATTTTGAAATAAAACAAAATAGTACAGATTTTAAAAAAGAACTTAGAAGGTTGTGTGTGTTGCAGTTGCAAGTGAATGTATTTTTCCCAGCAGATATTACCCTACATCTCATTGTGGGGCAAAGTGCTAATTCTTCAAATTTATAAAAGTAACATGGATTTCTGTACCAAATGTCAAGGCTGTGGTACTACAACAGCAATACAATGGTTCTGTAAAGAGCAATAGAAGGACAAGGGTAGCTACAACAATATGGCAGAATATTACCTTACTGGTAACATATTGACAGCATGGTATCACAATGGCATAAACCATAAACACTGCTAGTTCCAAGATGTATCAGGGCCACTGTGAAGTATTTGTGTTGCCATGACTGGCAGACTTGTGTCATGCAAGGGATTTTTTAGGGTGATGCCCTGGTGGTATACTAGTTTCTCAATATTTGATGCACATTTTTAAACTTCAGCAAGATAAGGAGTGAAATAGACGTACATATGAAAGTAGGAGAAAATTCCAGAACTGCAGGCTCAGGTGCTTTCACTATTATACGTTTCATTGTTCAGTTAAATTCCCTTTCTATTAGTCAAATCTTTACAAGTTGAATGAATGAAAATTATTAGCAGACTCTAAAGGGAATTTAAAAATGTTTCCCAACAATAGTTTTGCAGTACATCATTCAGTGGAAGGCATGTGCTTTCAGAAGTTAATTGGATTTTAAAAAGCAATCTAAAATCCCAACAGTATGATATGTCCTGAAAGATTTTCTTACAGATGGAACCACTAATTGTTTAACACCAAATGAAAGAGTACATGGCACTGCTTTGAATGTCTGTGGCAACAATGTCTACAAATATTGAACAGTCTAATGAATTGTAGTAATTCAGTTTTGTAAGGACCAATTATCCTTTTGCTATCAGTGAAATCTCACAGTAATAAAAAAAAAATACATTTTTCAAGGTTTATTTTATCAAGCTTTTTTTTTAATTTTTTTTTTATTGAACTATATTTTTTCCCATCTAGGAAAAAAATAAAAAATAAATTCTGGGCAGTATTTTACATGTGATTCATGAAAATTTTGGCAGTTTATTTTTTCTGTCCAGTAATAGTTTTAGATGTTATCGTTTTGTTTTTTTTTTGTTGTTTTTGTTTTTTCCTGAGATATTTTATCTACCAAATCTTACCTATCTATCTGCTGGTTAAATGTTACAAAAGGATACATGTGCTGAAATTATTAAAATATGAGGCAATAGTCAATGTGTTCAACTGTTTGGGATGAAAATGGGGTCATTTGAAATATGAAGAAAACTGTCAGTTATTTTACTTATAGTAAAATAGTGGCAGGAGAAATGCTGGTGTAGCATAAGAAAATGTATCAAATATTACAGTGTACCAGCTATTGACTCTCTCCAACATTAGCAGCATACTGCTAGTTATTTTTGTCTCTCAGACAGCTTAAAGCACTATCCACTCCTCGAATGAAAGTCAAACAATCACTTCAGTGACTTAATTGTAACAAATATTTCCATGCAATCAAAAAAACTCTGAACTCCAGAGTGGTTTTGTTGCTTCTCTTTTTGTGTACTTGTTCACAACACATAAACAGATACCTTCTAAAACAATTATATCTTGTATCAAACACTAACACTTTAAGTGATTCTTTATGAATTTGGCCATTAGAACTACATACACAATCCTGTTGCTACTTAGTGTGGAATTATTGTGTACATTTTATTGCTTATGTATACAAGGTCAACGTGAAAACAGTCAGTGGGAAAATAAAGATGACCTCACTGAGATACTGTTTCAGAGGATTGGTGTTTTGTTAATGTTAAAAGTTCAGAGCATTGTCTGGAGAATATGGACATCTTTAAGAAATATAGATATGAATATCTTCAAGAAATATACTTGCCTCAATGGTGTGCTATTGTTTCCTATACAGATTGCTATATAGACAAGATGTTAAGTACAGTATATACTGTTTAGTGAGGTTGCATTATAACAACAGTGTGTTCACTTACTGGAGTCCTTACGTTTGTATTAAAACAGGAAATGTCTCTGTCATTGTTCATATGGCACAGAACTGACTTGAACAACCCCTGCTACTTCTTAGAAAGAGAACTCTTAAGGGCCGTTCACACTGGACGCGGCGCTGCATTAGCAATTGTTTTCAACGAAGACGGTCACGCCCAGCGGCAGAGGGAAGCGGCACTCAAGAGGCACCACAGAGCGGTACGCAGGAGATTAAATATTTTCAACTTTCAATATAATTCTAATTGGATTGTCTTTGTTTCTTAAACAGGCAGGGCTAAAAAAACTTAAAAAAAAACAACCTTTAAGACATGTTATTTCTCCAGTTTTCAATGCATACACTACAATGCAATATGGTGAAATAACTTTATGTAGTCATATTTGTACTGATACAGATGCTACTTTTATGTTTTCACTATATTCTTTTAGAATATGGTAGAAGAGAAAGCTAAAAATGAAAATCTATCAAAACTCAAATTAGAATGCTTTAATACAATTAAAATGTACACATTTATAAACATATCTCCCCCTACACTGCCATTTACACGTATTTTTCAACCATGTACCCAAGTATAAGGCAATGTGCCTACAGCACTTGCACAATAATATAGCCTAATGAAAGAAAATAGGTCTAATGAAAGAAAATTGCAACTTGGAGGAAACAGCAGAAAAAAAAAAAAACATTCAATGATCACTACCTCTGAAGATTCTGCAAACACATCACACAATCAAACCTCTTACCTAGAAGCTCAAGCTCAGTGACTCCTGTAGATGTAAGGTCACTTGTTCATCATGGCAATAAATGTCTTCCTTTCCAAAAAAAAAAAAAACTATTTGATCACATTGACCGCAGTAACACTATAACTTTCACATTTTCTTGTTGTCCCCATAAAAACTTGCTTTAATGCTTACTGTTGAAAACCATTATGACGAAGGAAAGGGTAACCATATTTTTAGTTTAACATAAGACTAAGTTTGTACATCTGTTATCGTTTTGCACTGCCAAATTAATTGAAGGGACATTTTATATTTTTAAATAAATTGTTAAACATTTCTTATCCGGTATTGAGTTCAACACAAAAATCTGAAAGCCTAGGCTTCACCTAGAGGAAGCAATAATGAATGATATAAGTGTGCAATTAGGGTTTTACTAAAGCACCCCAATCCTACACACATACCCTATTAAATGGGTGGATTGGATAAGATAAATTGGAGAGATAATCAGGGATAGCACACTTGCTCACTCCCTTTTCTAACACCCACATTAAGAATGCTTTACTTGTAATAGTTGGAAAATGCACACATTTGTTACAAAGTTGAGTAAGAATTTGTGTTGACTCTTAGTCTTATTATATCTTCATCATTATCCTTGACCTTCAGGGTTTTGCAATCTGTATTGCTGTCAACTATAGATTTACATAGAAATTATCCTTTGGTAACGGAAAGTCATTCTTGCAGGTGGTCTATATCCAATGGAATTTAAACATACCTATACTAGTAAAAACATAAATTAACCAATTTGTGAGTTCATGTGCTCAGTGTGTTACATGGCCAATGTACTGTTTTGTATCTTTGTGCACAAGTGTAACCTATACAGTACATTGTTAATGATGCATTGTTTTTCAAATGCTTGTTGTTCATCAACAAACAACGAAATCAGGTCTTACTTAACTCATGGTAAGAGCTACCAATAACATTCATCCCCACCATTCCCGGTGCTATCTCCCTGTGACTCTTTGTAGGGACAACCATTATCTGTAATTAACTAGGAAATTATCAGTGATACTGTAAATAATAATTAAGTTCATGTTAAAACTGGTAATTGTAGCTTGGTTAGTATTAAAAGTTTCCAGAAATGCTACTATTCTCCTTCAAAAAGATAAAAAAAAATGTTGGTACATATACAGATTTACACATTAGAAAGAATACAACAGGTTGTTCTCTAACCAAAATGAAGGAACAGATTACATTGCTTCGTCCCCTATTTATACCATCACACATGACCCCTTGGTAAATGATTGCAGCCACTCATCCAGTCCGCGACTGCCACATCATTTCCTTTCCGGGTCAATGAGTTAATGCACCAAAGCTCCGCCCCCTTTCTAAATGACCAAATTCCTTTTAATCCTAGGAAGTTTCAGGCCAAACAGTCCAGGGTACTCTGTTCCCGTTACTTAGCAACCTCGTAGGTCGGGAGGGAGGTTTAACACCAAGAATTGTCTTTCTGTCATATATATCTTGCAGGTTTTTTTTTTTTTTTATTGCTGAAATGGTGGCAGCAATGTTTATTAAGAATATTAGCATTGTTATTGTTTAAAAAAAAAAAACATTTTAAAGGCAACTAAAATGTGATTAATGTGGATCACGGATCACTCTTACCAAAAACACAACCTTTTTGTACCACGTCAGGTGTGACGTTTCAAAAGGGAAACAGTTCTCAGCCTGTATGTCTGGCCTACAGGTTTGTGAGATAAAAAAAAAAAAAAAATGAATAGTAATAATCATAAGTGAATACAGGCGTGTGCGGGGGTTGTACAAACTCCAACCTGTCAGGGCATTGGATGAATGCCTTTCCAGGGAAAATAAGTGCTGCATTTCGCTCCTGGGTGCAGTTTGTACAAGTCAAAAGAGAGGAAAGTCCAGTCACCAAAATAATTCTGTTGTTTGTGGCACGCACTTTCTTAACAATGATTATCAAAAGGATGAGTTACTTGAATATAGCTTGGGATTTAATAGCAAGCAAGGAGTCAGGTTGAAGTCAGATGAACTTCATTGCACATCAAATGTTTTTTTTTTTTTTTTTAAATAAATATATCATTGAGGTTTTATTGGAAACCACCACGAACACACACACACACACACACACACACACACACACACACACACACACCAGTATATATATATATATATATATATATATATATATATATATATATATATATATATATATATATATATATTAGCACAAATATAAGGCAACTCTCCTTGTCAAGTTAAGGATGTTGTGAAAGTAGGTATTGAGTAGAGTATACAGTAATGAAAATGAATAAAACTAGCTGCAGTGATCATGTGGAAAAGAGTGGATTGAAAAGGGGTCAAGTATCAAAAGGATTACGAAGAAGTTATGATGTAATTTTTAGATCATGGTTATCAGAAAACCTGAGTCATCCAGCAATTATCGTGCTGCTGAAAAACCTGTCACCTAAAACAACACAGGCGGTGACAACGCAACTGCTATTGAACACCAGCTCAGAAGAAATCATTTTGTGCACTGTGGGTTGTCTGTGTTTCTTAATTTCCTTGCTTACCTAACAAGTAAGTAAGTTACAGTATTTCAGTTACATCACTATTTTTGACAGAAACTTATGGTCATAATATCGGCACTCACTTTTAAAATTATATAGAGACTTTATTGTGTGTATCATCAGGACACAAAACATGTAAATACTCTGAAAAGATTTTACAGTGTCACTGTCTGTGGTCTGATGTTCCCTTTCAATTCGAAGACGACCACCAAAACATACTTATGGGATATGCCTGTCTTAGGTAGGTATCACTGAGCTCTTTATATCAGAGCTGCCGATAGGCCCCTTCCTCGGGTGATGTCCTCTGTCTTGCCTACAGAGGGATTAAACAGCCAACCCATGGAAGCCATGTTCTATTTTTGCATCTCACCGATTGTAAGGTAAGACCTCTGTGTTAGACAACTGAACGTAGTTTGAAAAGCTTTTCTGAGTCGATGGCAGTTCCCCTGCATTCGTGCTGAAAGCTGGCTTGCCGATTTCGTGGAATCAGAGGCTCTAAAATGTAGCCTCTTCAGCAGCCTGCCTCGCTTGCATTGCAGGCTGTCTTTTTTACTGTCTGTCATGTATGCGACTGCTTGTGCAGTATTGATTTAAAGGAGTGCGTGTGTGTGTCTTTTTAGCCTACGCTCTTGGGGAGAACGCAGTTCCTCCACCGGGGCTAGGCTTTGCTGTCCCCCCGCCGTTGAGTGATTCCGACCGTTGCTGTGCGCGCAGTTGGTTGAAATATCAATACATTTTTAAAAATGTGTACTGTTGTTGCGTGTCCACCTGTGTGTTGACCTGATCGCACAACCCTGCTTTGCCTGCGTTGTGCTGTGGATTTTGCTGCAGTGCAGTACAAAAAAAAAAAAAAAAAAAAAGAAAAAAAAACAACAGCAGCCAGTCAGCCATGTAATTCATCCACCAGAGCAGCGTATTTACCTGCCCCGCTATAGAGTAGACCGCGCTGGCTGCCTTGGCCCGCTGTTAAATGCTCTGATATCTCCAGGGCGTACCTTTGGGCCAGCTGTGGAGGAGATCCTGCAGCACTCCCACTGAGAACGCAAGGTGTCTCGGCAAGTGGCCGCCCTACTCCCTCCCCATGCTCCGGCACAGGGCAGGTCAAGCCATTGGCAATCTCCCCAGGCACACATTATTATTAGGACGGTTCCGGTTCAGCGGGCAACTGGGCCCCCCCACAAAGTAGGGGAACACAGGGCATGGTGAGTCCACGCAGCAGCGTTCTAGGAGGCAGTTCCAGGGCCGTCGCCCTAGGCAGCCGTCTCAGCATGCTCCACCCCAAACTCAACAGCCTCAACAGGAGCCCTGAAGGCTTGAAGCCTCAGACCCATCCATTTAAAATACACCAGCTGCAATACTGGCATGCTTGCACCTCAGACACCTGGGTGCTCGTCACTATGCACAAATGTTACACGCTTCAGTTCCATATGGGGCCTCCTCCCTTTCGAGAGGTCACAGATACATTCATGACAGAACCCACAACGTACTCAGGGCTCAGGCTGGACTCCAGTGTGATGCGCGCATACCTGTCGGACAACAGGGTAGCAGCTATTTGAGGTTGCCACTGCTTGTCACAGCCATATAAGCCATCGAGCAGGGAACCAAGGTTACGATAAGTAACCTATCATTCTGTGACAGTCAGTGGCCTGTGATCACAGACAAAATATGACAAAAATGGCTATTATAGGCCATAAAAGACAATCGCTAAACTAATTAGAGTATAGATACTGAAGCGTATATTATTGGCAATCAATTCCAACATTACAATTTTGGAAATTACACTCATCATGCAGTGTTGCCAATCCGCTACAGGTTTTGTAGGGTCCATGACTATTTCTTGTCGATCCCCATTTAGTTGCTGCCTCTGTTGATCAGTGGGATCCCACTGCCTCGCCGGCAGTTAAAAAACGTAGAGTTGTGGCCACTGTTCCCCAAAATTAATTATGTCTTTGACTTCATCTTCTATGTTTTCAGCGGCAGTCGTCATGTGTGTTTACCTTTTCGTATGTAACTTGGTAAGTGGTTGTGGCCATACACCACACAAAATCCATCATATCTTTGTTGTTTACTAATATTTTTTAACCGCATTAAAACTATTTTATTTCTATTGATGAAATCTATACAGAAATGTATTGGTGTGTTTAACCTGCAAATACACTTTAATCTTTAAATACAGTATGTACAGTATCAGGGTTTATAGTGACTTTTCCACACCAGGCATATCATTGTTATAACCTTTCATTGCAGGTACAGTAGAGTACAGAGGCTTTGTACAAGAATAATTACACTATGTGTAACCATTAACCCCCATTTTAATTATCTTGACTAAGAAGTTATCCAGTATGCAACTACACATTTGAACAATCTTTATGAGAGAAAAATCACAGATTTGCCAATTACACTGGTCCAGATGCTGCACAGAAAAAAGCAGGGGATTTTGGCTATCCTAGAACTGATAACTGAAACAAAAAGTTCTGGTGCTCAGGTTTAATGCAGGAAAACTGCCAAGTGATTGCAGTATACAGGGGTCTGCTTGTAAATAATTAATCTTTGCTCTTTATGTCTACTTGTCTGAACAGATTTGGGGCTTGTATCCTGGCAACAAGCCACAATTTCCTTGCACTGCTGGGATTCTGTTGCCCTTAGGGGGAGCCAATCAGCTGCCAGCCTTTAGCAGAGCCTCTACTAACTATTTCCTTGTGGAACAGGCGACTGACTTAATTTAGGCTTCTGCCAAGAGAAGCTGCATGACTATAGGGCAGGTAAATTTTGGTTGATTTGAAGCTGCTGCCTCCTTCCTCTATTCGCTAAGAACTGCTGGTGATCTGCATTCCATCCACTGTGTTAACATTCCTGTAAAGGGAGTAAAGAACTGTGGGAAAAACAAAGGGCTACAATAGTGTGACGTCACCACAACACTAACTATAATGAAAGTATTACCCTTTCAGCTGGTTCCACAGACACTGATCAGAATGAACTTTGCAGTCTTAATTTATTATAATAATTATTATTATTATTATTATTATTATAGATTATATTAATAATAACTCATAATACTTCTAAATTAATATATCGTCTACGAAAATGTTTTTATCCAAAGCGAGTTACTGATTCCTAAACTTTGTACGTAGTTATTGACGACGACGACTTTGTCGTTAGCAATTTTCAGTTGAAATCGACTGTAAAACACATTATGAGTTAAATTTGTTCAATATATTATATATATATATATATATATATATATATTATATATATATATATATATATATATATATATATATATATATAAGCCCTCTTGTTGTTAATTTATGATATAATTATACTCAGAGTGCTTAGTTGTTTATGTCAACTATCTTATGATACAGGAAGCAGTATGCGGATAAAAGTGCTGTTTTATTTAGCAATAATTACTTTTTTAGAGAAATATATTTATAGTTGATTGACTAAGTTGTAACGGCCTAAGAGTGGAGGACTAGTTAAACTGGAATACTGTTGTGGCCATATACTGTTTATTGACAAGCAACACTTCATTAGGACAACATTTACATTTTACATTGGGCTTCTGATTTTCAGTTTTAACTGATTAAACCCAATAAACCTCCCCCGATACAAAAAAAATGAAATCAGTGGATAGCCAATAAACACTGGAAAACACCAGAAACTGTGAAAATGGTCAATCTATTCACGTTGACTTTACTCTTTTCCAATTAATAAAACCTACTACAAAAATAAAAAGTACATTCCCAGTGCTGCTGGGCAATGTATCGCCTTCCTGACTTGCACCATTGATTCGTTCTGAATACTTTAAACCCTCCCCAACTACCGAGTGACAGCACATTCCTACATTTCTATTGGAGACTCCGCTTGCAAGATTTAAAACAAGATTACAATCAGGAATGGAGGCTTGTTAGCTGGATTTAAAACAGTTAATATAAAGAGGATTTAAAACAGTTAATATAAAGAGGATTTAAAACAGAATTGTGGTGAAATGTACAATAATGCCTGCACACAAAAACCCCAGAAGAATGTGCCCATGACCATAGGGATTTCGTTGTGGAAGACAGCAAAGGAAAGAAGGAACAATTTAAGTGTGCAAGTACTGTTGAGTTACTACTATACATATTTTGACAGAACAAAATGCTCAAGCATTTTGGAAAGTAACCAAAAACACCAATTTCACACAGTATATCAAAAACGAAAGCCCCGAAAAAACATTTTACATAAAAAAATAGATAAAAAGATAAAACCCAAAAAACAGAAGCCCTTTATACAATAAGGTATAAAACAAATGCAAAAAACTAAAAAAAACCAATGTATTTCAAAATAAACAAAATAATTACATATTAGCAGAATATAATTAAGTTATGACACAATCTCTGTCACACACAGATACTGTATATGTCATATTGGTAAGGAGCAGATCCAAAGACACAACAGTATGCTAATTTAACCATCACTTATACCCCAACAGTACACTAGATGATTGATACCTAACTAATAAGTTTTGTGTTTGAATTATGTAACTGTATGCATACATGTGTTTAGATTCACAGGGTATACCACCCACTTGATATATCCTAGGTGTGGGGGTCCAATATAGATGCGCTCTATATCGAGGGACGCGATATACCGAGCAACCCATAGAAAAATAAATAAGATAACAAATACTGTACAAACACACCTTCGTTTCATCAGGGGCGTCAGGGTCCTATACAAGTCCTTTATGCAACCCGCTTTTTCTCATTTTTCGAATAGAAAGCAGCACACCGTTTTAATTCGTACTGTGGATGATAATTGCTTTTCATCAACTTGAGTCTACAATTAATTTCATGAGTTTTCCTCTCCTTTCTCAAATGCATAAACCCGCTGCACTGAAAAAATCAGTTCCCAGCATAGGAGGCTTGTTGCTAGGGAGCTGTCGTCACTACCCTATGACTTTTGCTAGTGCATTGCTGCCACAAATGAACACCTTGCTGGCTAAAATAAAAACTGGGTCAGCAAGTAGATTTTTAATTTGCTTTGTATTATTGTGCAAAGTGTGTGCATATGACAACAGTACGATATTAATGCTTTATTTTTAATTGTTTTGTATATTTTTGTTTGTGATGTGATAAAACGAACAGTAATTCTAAGTGAAATTGCCTATGTTTATGCAGCTAAGGCATGCACAGTTATACTATAAAAATGGGGAGCCAACTCCAGGACCGCGATACATCTGAATCTGCACTATACTGAAGGTCAAAACAATTGATTTTTGCTATATACAGTGGCATTTCCTCAAATTGCATAAGGATTATGGGTAACACACCATTGACATGAAAGGCCATGTTACCCATTTCTAAAATCCTCATTTTGTGTAGTTTCAAAAAATGTATACTTGTGCCAGTGGTATCTCATTCTTTATCGCGTACTGGGCACATGAAATTGGGGTAGGTGCTATAGATCGTGGGCTGCATATTTTTTTCGAAGTGGAAAAGCCAAAGTTGCCTGGTGTCTGTCTAGAGCAAGTAAAGCACCCAAAACCAACGAAAAGATGTACACACAGACACAGGCACATCCAGCAGCTTAAAAGTTTCTACATTCTTACACCAAACATTAGCATTTTAGGGACTAAATGTGATGCAGGTATAATACATTTTATGAAAAAGTAGCATTTTGTTTACAATAATAGCTATATTTTGTGGTCACATGACCAAGTAAACCACAAAAACTTGGCACCAATAGAAACTTCAGAGTCTGGGAATATATATATATATATATATATATATATATATATATATATATATATATATATATATATATATAGTTTGCCAGGGGTATCTAAAAAGAAAAATATAGTAATTTTGATCATTAGGGCCTCAGCAGAGAAACGGTTAATATATGAGTAAAAAGTATATTGCTCGTTCTCAAAACACATTTTAAATCATGTTACAGCAGAAGAGACTGTCATCAAATTATTTTAAGAAATATACATTCACTTTGAAAAAGCAATTTCCCAAGAAGTTTTTTTTTTTTTTCTTTTTTAGTTCATATTAGGTTATTTGAGACTTTTAGCCTTTTTCAAGGTTATTCCTTGAGTTCTTGTTCAAGATTATGAAACTACTTTTATTTAATAAATAGCATACATTTTTTAAAGGGGTATTTCAGTCTGTTTTTGAGATCTGTGTGGGATATTGTATTACTGTTTTTTATTTGTCTAGACTAGGGGTATTCATCAGCCATTTTGTGTGCATGATAAAATCTGCTAGATTCATGCAAACTGTTTTTTGATTTTTGCTATGCATTTTGTTGAAAAGCAAAGCAATGCCGTGCTGTGTATTGTATTGTTCAAAATAGAGTATTCTTTTCAGCTGCTTCGTTAAATACAAGACCTTCATGCTTTGTTTTAAATAAACAAAAATAATCTTGAATTAGAAAACCCCTTTTCAAGGAGGTGTTGATTGCGAAGGTTATTTGAGATGTGATGTCTCTGGTTTATGCTGTACGGCAGCCATTTTACAGTTTAAGTACAATTGCATGGACATGTATCACATCTCTGGGTATGAGTATGAATATGAGAAAGAAAATAAATAGTGAGTCACCTGCACACCCCTAATCATGTGTATGTATACATGGTGTACAAGCACTATATACAGATTAACTAACTGAGTAAAAGCTATAACAAGCATGATCTTGTCTCTATTATCTATTCATCTATGTTTCCAACTGTGAAAGGACTGCTGCAGGTTTTTGTATTTACAAACTGCTGAGCAACGATGACGTTTCTCTGACTTTCTGCTAAATTAGACTTACAGTATTTGTCATCAAATAAGCAAATTAATAATTCAATAACAGGGGTTGCAGAAGTTTATGAATATGATGGTGAGTTTTAAAGTGACATGTCTTAAGATCCCTTCAGGGACCAGGCAACAGAACAACATCTCCATTACTACAAATGAAGGACAAAAGTGGGAAGATGTGAGTGAAGCACATTGGGATCTACCATTATTGATCAAAAATGATTTGGAGTTCAGGTCAGTGACTGCGCCTTTTTTTAAAAAATCAATCTGGAACCCGTCTCTGTGCTTTTTTGTTATATCAATCTGGTACTCGACAGTATACATGAGTAAATGCATTAGCCAAGGCATCTCGCTAAAGGTCAGCAAACATAATTCTTTCAGGATCAGAAAGGCTGACATTTAAAATAGCTGACATGTCCCCCCATTTACAGGGTTACTGACATTGTGGGCCTGCAGTGTGATGTTCAAGCACACCAAATGGCAGAGTGGTTAGAAGGATTGCCTTTGTTTTGGCAGGTAGTGGGGTTTGATTCCTGGACAGAGCTGACTGCTTTGGCATAATTGTCAAATTATTATTCCAGAGCAGTTTCACTGCCTGTCTAGCAGGTAGGTAAATCCGACAAAGTGGGAAAAAAATGTATATAGAATCTCCTGGCAAGAGATGAGCAGCGCAAGCAGTAGATGTCCATAGGAACCGTACTTTTACAAAAAAGTTACAAAAAGAAAAAAAACAGAAATTTTAAAATGTAAGTCCCGCTGCTGATGCACCAGAAAGCAAGCAGATTATTTATTTTCTTGTGAATTTAAATGTAAAATAGAAAGGCTCAACAGTTAATAATGTTGTACACCCTTTCCATTTTCCTTGTTATTGTTTTACATTAAATAAACACTGATTACAATATTCCTCAGTTTTGTTGAGATGTATTTTTTATTTCCAAGCTTAATGGAAATTTCTGTATAATTACGATACTTTCCTAAGAGCAGGTTGTACCACATAGAACAGCACTAAAGACATTAACAGGCATGTAACATGCATAGTGATGTATCGTGTGGTAACAGGGCCCCACAACTGAAAAGAACCCCTACATTTAAGTGCAACTACAATTCGTGAGCCTCATGAAGGTAAATGTATTCTTATCAGCCAAAACAGTGCATAGGTAACACAAAAACTAAAGTCCTTATAACATGAGCTTGTGATTCATAAAACCTTTTAATATAATATATTTTGATGTGCTAATTGATTAGGACAGCGGATTTAATAGAATTACACATCAGCATTGCCCATACTCCCCCTTCACAAGAGCTATTTCTCTTTTAGCAGCAGGTTTGTTCAGGATCGAAACAGACTGCACTTGGAGGTCAGCCTAATTAGAAGCATAATGGGTTCTCAGTCAGATGCAAATGGATTTAATGGTAGTGCTAGCACTCTGAGGGGACGGGTCCACAGAAGTACTTTTGCACAAAATCGTCACTAAAGCTCTGCTGCTGTTGTTGAATATTTCAGACTAAAAAAAATATATGTTATTTTATCTTCAGAAAAAAATTAATAAAAGCTAATTCAGACCCAGTTAGTTTTTTTTTATTATGATAGAAAGTCTGCTTTGACAGTTTTGAAAAACATTTTCAAATACTTTATTATTACAGTTACGTTGCTAGAATATAATTTCCATTCACTTAATTGAACTGTATGGAATTAATACAATATGGAATTGTACTGGAATAAAATTGTGTGACAAGTTTTTAATGCACACCTTAATAACCCATGTAGAAGTTTAATGATTTTTCCAAATAGTATATTCTAAAAGTTGTTCTAAAAGAGTACCGGAATTCTCTAACAATTATATTGACAGTTTATTTACGATAGCTATATTTACATAGAGGTTCACACTGTGATGGGGTGCCCCCGCCCCTGTGAGTATTGTAGTATTTTGTTGCATGTGGTGTGTTAATATTGGTGTGTACAGTAGGTATTGGTGCACGGGATATAATGGGGCTATGTAGGTGATTTAAATTATGTCTGTTAGCAGAAGGAAGCAGAATTTGTTTCTGAATATACTCCTTTACACTGGGTTATCCAGTTTCTCCAATGGCATGTTTGCACTTAAGGATGCTTTGACAAGTTTAAAATATGCACATTTCAAGTGTCACAACTCTCAGTGCTTTGATTAAACATGGATACAAGAGTTGACTGCCTTTTTGCTTTTGATAAAAGATCAGTCTCTGCTTACCGTTTGGCATTTTTATGTCAATCTGTATTTAAATGCACATTGCAGGTTATGTAGAACAATTTTCTACCGTCAGCATGTAATTCTTTGGGATACTGCTCAGCACAATCTAAAGCATTGACATGTTCAGCCGTTTTTGACTAGCGTTCGCCAGTATATATATATATATAGTATATATATATATAGGGTTGATTTGTTTATTAATACAAGCACAGTGAAAATGGGACTGACATGCATCTGAGTGTTGATTGTAGTCAATATCAAATTGCTTGAAAATACATATGTGCTAGATGTGAGCTCCGAATAGACAAACAAACCAAGAGAGGACTGACTTAAACTGACTCGCTGGAAATAATCACTGCTCTGGAAAAAAAATAATATTGCAAATTAACTTGCTGACGCTATAAACAACTTGGCAAAGTGAAGATGATAAAATGTACCTCCCTTCATGTGAAATAGGCTTGAGATAATATGCATTGGAACAACATGTGTATTTGTCCTTATTATTTATTTTTCCTCACAGGGTTTTTTTTTTTTTTTTTTTTTAATGAAGAAGAGATGCTTGAGTTACCAGGTCAATCTTTTGTCACATTCAATTCTCTTAGATCCCGGTAGGAATTACTTTTTTTATTCCTAACTCACCCAGGCCTGTCCTTCAGGGTCCTTCTGTGAGAATTCTTCTTGAGTGCTTTTACTTAAGTCAAACCTACATCAACACACACTGACCCAAATGATGCATCGTTGAATTCTGTGGCCTTCTCAAATCAGCTGCTATTTTTAGTGAGAAAGAAAAAGTTAAAGTGGATGCTTATGTATTCCCCCTAAGCTAGCTCTTATGAGATGACATCCTTAGCTCAACAAAGGGTATCAAGAAAGGTCAGAGCAAACTCTGAAGCTGTAGACATTTAACAGGGTGAAAGTTCAGAAAAAGAAGGAACCACTGCCAAGCGAAATGGAATGTTGGCACAGCACTGGAAGGAACCATATGACTCAAACTCCAAGTAACCATGGCAAACCAATAGCTCAGAGTTAGAATTTGGTTAGGAAATAATATCAGGAGTCTTTCACACAGAGCTGTAATTGTTTTTATTCAAGGTTGGCCCAGGAGTGAGAACAGTTGTCCTCTCCCCAACTTGGATCCCACATTTTAAGCACTTTTTTCTTTTTACCAGCACTTCACTATGGAACATTAAATGTGACACACAAAGCACAAGGAACCCAATGTGTATTCTCTATGTAAATTATGGGTATAGGGGAGCACTTCACATACAGAAAGGCAAACCTTGTCAGCTGATATGCCTGTGTCATAATATCCTGTTGCTGTTGCCATTAGAAATCACTTGCTCCCTTTATCCCTACCTGCTTCTCTTATTGTTGGTTTTCTGCTGGGAAAAATTTGGCCTAGAAGATAGTTTTCTGCTAACAAATTGAGAGAAGCTATAAGAATCCTGGATCCTTCTCTTTGTACAGGACATTTTCTCCATGGAATTATTTTCTCTATATGTACATGTACACTGTGAAGCCAAAAAGTACCTGATCAAGCTAAAAGAAAACTAGTCCATGAAGGTGCAGTTAAATTCATAACCTATACTTTTTGTGGTGGTTTTTAGCCCATTGGCTATTTACATTTGCAGTCAACATAAGTTAAAGTTATCACTCTTTTTTGTTTTATGTCAAACAGTTTATTCATTAAGGTTGAAAATGTGTAGTTGAGGACGTAGATGATTTCTTAATGCACCAGATGTAAAGTGGCCTTTTTAAATGTGTTATATCATTAAATTTGAATCCAGTTGCCCCATAGAAACAGTTAAGATCATAAATAGGTGATCTGCTGATGTAACAATCTATACTTAAGACAGGGAATGTGCAATTAACCCAAGAGCTTCTGATTCTCAGCAAAAGATGTACTCAAGAGGCATTCTATTAACCCAAGTTGATCATCACATTCTCACCCACATTAGATCATGCCTCATTCTGGGATATGACTACAATTTAAAAGATATCAGCAGACTGTCTTGTACTTTTAACATGATATCACAAATATATGTTGCAAGGAAAGATATTTGTGAACCTACACCTTGACTAAATGTATTATCAATTATAACTTTAAACAGAAACTTGAAGTGAATCTCAAAGGACCAAAGCATTGGATGCATTGCATATCTTATCACCAGTAAACAACACTTAAGAGTTTTTGTTCACAGAATCTTACATCTCTCATATCTAGTCTTTCTCACTGAGGCCCAACAATTACTTCTTATTAATTTCACATATTTGGCCCTTGTGTAATATTTCATTTCCATACTATTAAAGTGGGGTAATGTATGTATAACACTGTGCAATGTAAGACATTAGCAAGCATCGAACAGAACAACCAATTTATTAGCCTAATTTAAATTGGCCTCCAGCAAAATAGTACAGTGCAACTGAATTAATTTTGAATGTAGGCCTAATGAATAGCAAATTTGTTATAAATTGTAAAAGGGTTGTCATCCGTGCACTTAGGTTTTGTTTTCCAATAAATTTTGTATTTAACATTCAAATCAATGTTTGTGAGAGTAAAGATAATAATATCCAAGTAGGGTTCTGCAAAATTTATCTTGTGCTTTGAAAAAAATAATCCTGTCTTGAAACCTCAGCCTAATGAATAACTAAAATACTAGTATTAAATAGAAATTACTTGTGTGTACTTAACTATGGTTAATATAAAGATGTTGTCAGCTGTAGATATGCTATTTTAATTAAGTCCATCTTTCTTTGGGACCATGACGACTGATGGCTCAATGAGGTCTGCATCGTGCATCTCTTCCAGTACCTTTTCCGTCGCTTCTTGCCAGGCCAGGAGAAGGCAGTTGGGGTGCAGCTTGACTGGGGTCGGATTCCCAGTGTTGATGTCATGCTGGACCAAGTGCGTTCTTTCTGTCTTCTTGGGTTGGGTGGTGAACCTGCAGCGGTACCTAAGCAGCAGCTCCCCGCATACTTTTTTTTCCAGTGGCAGCATTATATAAATATAAATAACACATTTTTGGTTTTACAATTGCAGCATTATAATAGTGCAACAAAAAGTCATATCACTTTTTAGAAATAATTTTTTGTGCTATAGATTTTAAAGCAGACACCCTTCAAACTCTCATCAACTCTCATGAACTTCTAGTATATATACATCACAAATGCTGTGTCGCAAATTGTCAGTCAGGTCACTCATATACAGGGTGACTGATGTGGTAAACTTACGTTCTGTCTTCCACAGAAACATCATCAAAGACTTAAATACCCTCATCTCATTCACGGTAGTAATGCGGCTGTCCATTTTAACTACTCATCTATGGCTGGGCAAATAACCCCCTGCAAGCTATTCTCACTGCAGTGACAAATTTGGACTTGCTTGCGCTGCACGTGGAAATCGCAGGATAAGCAGCTGGATGGTTAAACATATCCCACCCAATCATAACCAGTTCCCCGTATTGCAGCTGCACTCTGTTGCTACAAATGAAGTGCATACTGCACGTGAACTAAGGGAGCCTGGTGCGTGACTTTAGCACCAGCAGTCCAGCCGTACTCCTGGCCACAAATAATAATGCTGCCCACACGCACTGTTACAGTATTATTAGTATTGCTAGTATTAGAAAACTTGTAAGTTAAAGAATGTTTTAAGATGGGAGGGATCTACGTTTAATGGAAAAGCATTCTGAATTAATTGCAATTAAAAACACTCAGATATTTGACTACTAGACTCCTAATTTGTTTCAAACGCATTACTATGGAAAGGTTATATGACATAACAGCGAATCCATAACAGCGCTATGACATCACCACGATGGACATTACAGCGCCGAACATTACAGCTACTGCCATAACAGCGCTACGACATCACCGTGCCGAACTACAATTCCCATAATACTGCAGATTTCACAAAAGGGTCATTTACCAGAAACTCGGACACATGGTGCAGTCAGAGCAGGGTTCACTACAGATTTTTTGATTGCAGAAGACTATAGTTTCTTTTTTTTTTTTTCACTGTTCCTATAGCGCTCCACCATAACTAGTCTGGTAAATATGTTAAGTAAAACCTCAGTGCAATAAAAGTGTGTTTCCACAAGCATTTTTTATGTAATTGGGCTGCATATTAATTTTTTATTTTTGTTTTTCACTTGTTGTAGAATGATATTCAGAAGGAGACTGATCAGAGAGGCTACCAAGAGGCCAATAGCAACTTTGCAAGAGCTGCAGGCTTTTATCGCCAAGACAGGTCAAAGTGTGCATTTGACAACAATATCATAAGCACTCCACAAATCTGATGTCATGATACACTATGGAAGTATAAGTACACAGTAAATGCAATACAGGTCCTTTACAAATTCTGCAGTTGTAAGTCTGTGTACACAACTTGACAGATAACTACCATTCTTCCTATACTGCAACTCTGTTTGTAGGATGTACTTCTTTTAGGAGATTGGATATTGGAAGTTTCAGTGGAAATACAAGTGTGTAAATCATGAAGAAACAATACAAAGGACATGACTGAATTGACTGCTGGTCATGTTTATAAGCCTGAGGTATACCACAGCAGCCCCTTAAGTCTAGTTACAAGAGCAATTTCATAGCGTGATAGCTTTAAACTATTGTATAAAGTACTTAATTGTAACTTTAAAAACTAAACAACAGAAAGGCAATACAACCCCACATGGTAATACAAGAACGCAGTATCAGAAACACACAGATTGCTTTGGACTCCTCGTTTACAGTATAAACTGCTTGTTCCACAGTCATTTGCCACTCTCCCCAAGTGTCCATGCCTGGAATAGTTGTAATGAAGAAAACGATGAGGCAGCACCTAAGTAAAGAGAAAATAAAGGCTGCAGTTGATCTGATGATGGGTCGAAGCCCAGCCCAAAGAGCCAGCAAGTCTAGACTCCAGATGTAAATGCACAGCCTCAGTGTGTTCAGAATTCAGCCTCAATAAATATCCCATCCAGATGTCACCCACTACAGACTACATAGGGCGACAGAGCTGCTGCTGTTTCTGATTTTCAGAAAAGAAAAAGCTTTCTCAAGTAAGAGACAAGATTTCTTGGACAGGGCTCTTTGTCTTAATTTCCCAAACTAACACATTCATATGGTTGTGCTTGGCCAGTAGTAGACAGGATGCAAAAAATAAACATCTGCTAAAACAACATTGCTACCAACAACTTTTTTTTTTTCGATTTTAATGGACAGCTTTTGAAAATACAAAAATAAATGGTGCCTTAATGTCCCTTGAATAGTGGTTACTCATTGACATATCCCCCTGAAATTGGCTTCAATGTTGTGGCATTGAGTGAGTAAAAGTTAGCATAGCAGTAGTTTCCTATATACTGCATTGGCATTTCTGGAAGACAACTACACATGTTACATACTCATTTGTTTTCAACCACCACCTTCACTTTCTCCACCTCTCAGCTGGTTCTGTCATTTTTATATCTTATGTGACAGGGGAGAATTGTGCTGGCTATTGGGAGCACGCATGATCGGAAACCCTGTAGGACCCGCCTGCCAATCATAGCGGTGACACAAAGAGGTTGAGCGAAGGCGTGTCGCTTGGTCTCCTTTGCTTGGTTAGGGGGCGGGTCTTGGTGGGGACGATCAATCCCATAAGAATGACTCTCTCCTATTCCTTGGGTTAGCCCTTGCAAGTGACAACACAGCAGAAGCTCTGGCCGGAGAGCTGGAATACCCCAAGAGAATGATGGAGAATGAGCCAGATAAAGCAGCAGGCGGCAGTAGAGAATAAGAAAAGGAAGCGGAGACAGCTCGATTTGGTTTTGTTCACGTACCCATACTGGTGATTACAGTCCCTGGAACGTTCGTTCTTTAACTTTTTGTATTTCTCGTTTTGATTATGAACTATTATTTCTACACCTACAGGTGTATAAACCATAGAAGGCAATACCACTGTTGGTAGTAACCTGAAGTGATGACAGAGTATCCCTGACACTTGTTTAAATAAAGCTTGTGTTTCAAGTCATTAAACTAACTAATCTAACTTCTGTGTGTTCGGAGAATCGCCCACACCCCCTTTCACACCCTGTTTTTGACTGAATTAAAGGTATACCAGTTAATTCCGATAACTGATGAGTATCATACCTGTTAGGTTAATTTAATCAGTAAATGCAAGTTTGTGGGTGAGTATGAGGACTATTGACACAAAATATTGTGTATCATAAGGAGGGCTGTTTTTTATTCAAGGTAAAAAAAATGGTTTATTTCACAGCATTTCACAGTCATAAAATAGGTATTTCAAGATATTTCACAATTAAACATAATATTTAATAAAAGCAGAAAAAATAGTGGTCAGATTCAAAATGTGTCATTTTCTCTAGAGTTATTATACAACAAATGTTCTGAAATATTTAATCCTGAAAAGCAGTAAATGCAAAATTCTACAATATTTCATTTTCTGAGTCCACCGTTTAAAGAGATTCTGTTTCTAGCATCAGTGAATTATCACACAAATAAAAAACATAAAATGTAAATCTAAAAATAACGACAGTCACATAAAATGACCCCTTCTGTACTGGACAGGTGTTCTTTATCAGAAATGTTTTCAATCTTTGATGCAGCTGGTGTCTATTTCATTAAAGACATTTTAAAGAAATCATGCAGCTCAATGTAGTGTCTTCAATCATTTACCAGAAGCAAGCTAAAATGGCTGCTAGGCATACATATATTTAAACATTTGCTGTAATTCAATTTAAGTGATACAAATATGTATATTTACACTATTCTTTTAGAAATGGGAGTTTTCACGGGCAACTACATATAATAAGGCAATGGATACATTTCAAGGAAAATCACAAAATCCATAACTGTGAAATACAGTCTAATCATAAGTTGTTGCACATTTCACAATACCACCTACAATTTTGATATTGTAATTTTTAGATACAAATACATATATAGATACAAATATAGGCCACTAATTATATAGGTAGTGATCCCAATTGGACCCTCCACTGGTACAAACACAAATTGGGAACACAAGTGGCAGAATTTGAAATCCTTTAAGTAGAGATGCCAGTGGGACTATATTGGTACACGATTAAATCCTGGTTAGAATGATATCGACTGCCAGAGTTCTCAATCATACTAGTGCAGATACCAACTCGAGAAGGAGCAGGTGGTTGAAAAATGCTAGAATGGTTATAAGCATGGTAAATGGTCTAAACAGAATCAGCTATAGAGAATGAAAAATATCACACATAATACAATAAAACTGAGTTTTATTTTATTGAATTATTTTCTCAAACTGAGCACTGGACCAAATTAATGTCACTGTAATACTGTATTGTTTTAGATAAATGCTGAAGAGCAACATTGAATTATGGTTATCAAGTATTTAATATATATTCTACTCCGGGTGCTCTTGATAATATTAAACACTTGAATGAATTGTTGACTGGCTGTTAAATCGTTTTAAACTTATTTTAATTTATGAAATGTTTATACGATCACCTGGACTATTTATACAGACCTCTAGGTGATCCTGGTAAGCTTTTCTGGCAATAAAAACACAAACATAGGATTGTTGTGTTTGTGTGTGAGTTGCTTTTTTTTTATATAGCGCCTTTCATAGTGGACCACCATCAAAAGCGCTTTACAAGATATGAGACTAGGGTATGTGAACTATGCATCAGTTGCAGAGTCACTTACAACAACTGGGTGTGGGAAAGTATTTTGACAGGGCACTAAATTGATATGATGCACCTGTTAATTGGTGTTCCACTCATTTATCAGATAAGCGGCAGCAATAATAGCAACATTTGTTCAATTCTTTTCTTTCATGTTTTCCAGCATTTTCCCACTCTTCTGAATGAACATTCAACAGCAATAATAGGTAGAACAAGCTGGAGTCACCTTGCAGTTCTTGAAAACTGGCTCCAGAGAGGCTGGCAAAGGTCTGGAGTTGATAACAAGTGATCTGGACAGGCCACAGCATCTGTTTAACTTTAGCTTTCCACCCACTTCTATAGTTTAGAAGCCAGTCAGGCACTTCTGCAGTGGCAAGAAAATATGTTTCAACTTCCCCTGTCAGTCACATAAGTGAAAGTCTTACATTGAGTACCCAGGGGTTTTACGATGTGTTGAATTTCAGTAGTTCAGAGGATTAAACTGACAGAAGTTTAATCCTCTGAACTACTTTGTTTTCTTAAACCACCTGAGCAATCTTATTTGGTCGTGTTTCTTTGCACACAATATAAAATAATATCAAATAATTTTCTACAGGGTGCTCTCTCCAGTCCTATTTATATTCAGATCCTTTATAACAAGCTGTTCTGCATATGAATGGCGTGTAATTGAACTGTCACATCCGTGAAGGTCAATAACCTTTGATTTGTCTGTCTAGGCAAATCTAAAGGTCTCAGAAGATTAGAAAATACCTGGGGATTTAGCAATAGAGCTTTCTTTTATAACAATCAAATTAATATCCACAAAAACTCAGAGAATGTAGTTAGAGACTGACTATTCATTAATATCTGAACTAAAAGGACTTAATATTATTTTTTGTTTCCTTGTACTCTTTCAAGTCTGATGCTTTTATAGCAGAAGTGAATCTGAGACATGGGTTCTGTGTCTACAGTGAAAAAACAAACAATGTTAATTTGTGCAGGATGGCATCAGTTCCCAGATCTGGTACCTTTTTGTCTAACAAACGAGAATTATAGTTTTCAGATGATGAACCGTGTTAAAATTAAAAAGGAAATCTGTGTACATAAAATGTACAATAAAAAAAAAATAGCTTCCTGTTCCATGAATTGAATGACAAAAGTGTTCTGTATTTGAGAGGAATGGTAGTACCTCGCAATAAGTTATCAGCAAGACCTGCCAGAGGCAGTTTTAGGATGTTTTCAGGGTATTGGCACAGCAAAAGTAAACCAGCCAAAAACACAATTTCACTTGTAATTTGTAGTACCCAACACTCTTAAATGAAGTGCAGAAAAAAAGTCAATACCTGTCATACAGTAAGAGAAATAAGTCGCCAAAGTAAGGTAAACGTGTCTTTCTCCTCTGTTTGCTTTTTCTCCCATTTTTTTGCAGATTTCTGCAGAACCACAGAACTGAGGCACTTTTTTCCACGTATATATATATATATATATATATATATATATATATATATATATATATATATATATATCAGAACATCCGAGTTTAATGACAATTAACTTGTTTTGTCAACATGGAAATATACGAGGGAACATATTTATTTTGCTGTTTATATTAAATTGTTTATTTATGTTTTAAAATGGAATATTTGCATGCAAAAAATATCTAAATATATAAATGGTTGGACATGTGTGGGATTTGATGATGAACCTATAACTTTCGGTTTGCAAGCGTATTGTGTTATACTGTCAGTGCTACACAATTAGAGAAAACAAGCAGTATTTTAAAAGATGAAGTCAGCCAGCTGTTAATTCTTTGGACTTTGTTATATTTTGGAGATTTTTCATGTCATCATTCATTTTCATCATCATCATCATCATCATCATCATCATCATCATCATCAAACGCTCATTGTTGTCCCTATTGGTGCAAGGAAGTATGGTTCCTCTTGCTACTGGTTGATGAGAGTAACGTTACTTGTGGTCCCCACTGGACAAAAAGGAACGTAAATTTTTCTGAAAATTATCTACGCTGAAGGATAGCCCATATATAAATATGAATAAATAAATACATTAATACATTTCGAAATAAATGATCCATACATCAATACATAGACATTGTTTATCTATCTTGATATATATTTATTTATTTTTCACTATCAGATGTAAACATTGCCATTTAATACTGTATGAAACGAAAATAAATACTTAACAGATCTTGTTCAATTGTTTATTAGTGAAGATTTTTGTACACAAAGGTTGACATGCTTTCATATATTTTTACTTTCAAATTAAAAAATATATTGTAACGACCCAGACAATTGCTTTGTTGCGGGACTTGATGTCTGTTCAGTTTGTCTCGTCTGTCTTTTATGATACATAAGAATATAAGAACATAAGAAAGTTTACAAACGAGAGGAAGCCATTCGGCCCATCTTGCTCGTTTGGTTATGTAAGGTCGCAAAATGAAGTGCAGAGATGATCAGAGACAATCGATCACACCGATCGTTGCATCAAAGGTTTATTGCAGTGGTCATCAAAATACAGAGCGCTCCGGAGAATAACAGTCACTTCATCAGTAACTAGTGTATTCTGCCGGGATAAAGCACATACATGGGTTATATAGTTTCTACATAAAATTCCCTGCTCCTATCAGGATTTGGCACTCAGCAGACAATTCATCCATCCCTACCCCCTAAACTCATATACTCACCAATAGAGGATAGCTGTGGGGCATGATTGCCCCCTCTGTTGCGGTTGTTATGTTCACTTCAACCTGGAATTTATGACCTAGCAAGCAAGCAGGCATTGCCCTTCTTCTGCCATCCCCCCACTGCCCCTGGACATGACCTGACCTGACCCTGACCCAACCTAATGGTGTACTGAAACATTCTACCCTTCCCCCCCCTCCTTTCACAAATTCCTCACTAAACATTGTAAAACCGCACCCAAATGATCGTTGGTTGATCAAGTTATAATATTTGGTTCCCTCAGTTGTTAGTAGCTTATTGATCCCAGAATCTCATCAAGCAGTTTCTTGAAGAATCCCAGGGTGTCAGCTTCAACATTACTGGGGAGTTGATTCCAGACCCTTACAATTTTCTGTGTAAAAAAGTGCCTCCTATTTTCTGTTCTGAATGCCCCTTTGTCTAATCTCCATTTGTGACCCCTGGTCCTTGTTTCTTTTTTCAGGTCAAAAAAGTCCCTTGGGTCGACATTGTCAATACCTTTTAGAATTTTGAATGCTTGAATTAGGTTGCCGCATAGTCTTCTTTGTTCAAGACTGAACAGATTGAATTCTTTTAGCCTGTCTGCATATGACATGCCTTTTAAGCCCAGAATAATTCTGGTCGCTCTTCTTTGCACTCTTTCTAGAGCAGCAATATCTTTTTTATAGCGAGGTGACCAGAACTGCACACAATATTCAAGATGAGGTCTTACTAGTGCATTGTACAGTTTTAACATTACTTCCCTTGATTTAAATTCAACACTTTTCACAATGTATCCGAGCATCTTGTTAGCCTTTTTTATAGCTTCCCCACATTGTCTAGATGAAGACATTTCTGAGTCAACAAAAACTCCTAGGTCTTTTTCATAGATTCCTTCTCCAATTTCAGTATCTCCCATATGATATTTATAATGTACATTTTTATTTCCTGCGTGCAGTACCTTACACTTTTCTCTATTAAATGTCATTTGCCATGTGTCTGCCCAGTTCTGAATCTTGTCTAGATCATTTTGAATGACCTTTGCTGCTGCAACAGTGTTTGCCACTCCTCCTATTTTTGTGTCGTCTGCAAATTTAACAAGTTTGCTTACTATACCAGAATCTAAATCATTAATGTAGATTAGGAATAGCAGAGGACCTAATACTGATCCCTGTGGTACTCCACTGGTTACCTCACTCCATTCTGAGGTTTCTCCTCTAATCTGTACTTTCTGATTTCTACATGTTAACCACTCCCTAATCCATGTACATGCATTTCCTTGAATCCCAACTGCGTTCAGTTTGAGAAATCTTTTGTGCGGGACTTTGTCAAAAGCTTTCTGGAAATCTAAATAAACCATGCCATATGCTTTGCAATTATCCATTATCGATGTTGCATCCTCAAAAAAATCAAGCAAGTTAGTTAGACATGATCTCCCTTTCCTAAAACCATGTTGACTGTCTCCCAGGACCCTGTTACCATATAGGTAATTTTCCATTTTGGATCTTATTATAGTTTCCATAAGTTTGCATACAAGTCAGGCTTATTGGTCTGTAGTTACCTGGTTCAGTTTTGTTTCCCTTTTTTCGGTACTACGTTTGCAATTTTCCAGTCTGTCGGTACCACCCCTGTGTCAAGAGACTGCTGCATGATCTTGGTTAACAGTTTGTAAATAACTTCTTCCATTTCTTTGAGTACTGTTGGGAGGATCTCATCCAGCCCAGGGGATATGTTTATTTTAAGAGCTCCTGTATTGTAAGGGGAACGGTCATGCCATTACTTAGCATGGGAAGGGGTTGTTAGTGAATGAATGGGGAGAACGTGTGTTGCTGTTTTCGGGGGTTGCAGAACATGGATGTGACTGGTTGATGAGACATACAATGACGGGAGGTTATGTAATAAGGGGGTGCATGAGTCCAACCGTTTAAAGTGGAGATATCAAAAACACAATCTAAGTTAAAAGAAACAATTGGGGCAACCTTAGCCAGCCACAAGCAAAAAGGCACAACTGTAAAAGCGGTGGGGGTCAAGGTTGCCCTAATGGTTTCTACTAACTTGGCTTTTGTTTTTCAGGCACAACAAAAACGGATCGAACTTGCATCAAAAACAGAAGCAAAGTTAGTAGAAACAATTGGGGCAACCTTGTGTTTTTGATATTTCCACTTTACATAGCTGGGCACTTTTGATAACTTGTCTTTTTTGTACATTTCCTTTTTTTTTTTCCTTACTTATGATATATTTTAGGATGTGACATGTATGGGTAAGAATTTTTTTTTTTTTTTCACAAACAAAACAGCAAAAAACTAGAACTTATCGCTCATGAGTCATCAGATTAACTGACCTGCCACTGGTATTGTTCAAATCTGAAGATTGTGTTAAAACATGGCAAGGAAAAGGTTGGCATGCAGCTACCAACACCAACTATAAGGCACAAAACCAACAAGCAGATGAGAAATCAAATCATATATGGAAGCTTCTACAAAATCAAGGTAAAACAAAATTCCTTAATTCTAAGAGCTGGGATATTGAATGATCATTCGTGGTATGTGATTTTTATTCACAGCAGGAGCCCTGACAGGGGCGAGTGGTTTACGTATGGCCACCCTCCTAGGGCGAATACAAACGATCATTCTATAGTCTGTGTAATACACAAGTATAGATATATATTTTTTTTTTAAATAGCAATAATATTGTTTGTTATATTAAATCAGTTAATTCAGGGATCATTTAACATGGTGGATCATTCGTTTTCAACAGTCAATGCTTCAACACAGATTCATTTCGAACCCTGTTTATGGCCTCTTTGCAACCATCTTTTCACATAGAACCTTGAGCTTAGTCTATCAATTCTCAGTCTCTGTTTTTCCCTGCTGTTACTGGTGTCAGTGAAGGGGCTACAGGCTGTCAGACCCAGACTGATCGGTAACAGTGCCAGGGCCATTTTAAGGCATAGGCAAACTAAGCAGCTGCCTAAGGATCAAAATCATATTTACTTCACCCTGTTGTAGAGTATATCTCACCAGCCATGAGGCCCGCCCACCTTGGTGAGTTGGGCCTTCAAAACAAACAACAGTTTGGCTTTGTGTGTTCAGTCCCTGGTCGAAAAGATATATGTCTTGTACAAACTTGCAGGAAAAAAAATTATATATATATATATATATATATATATATATATATATATATATATATATATATATATATACTTGGAATATTTTCCAGCTCCTTTGGCATTTATCAGTGGGTGCAATCTTCCAAATTAACCTTTATTGTGTTTTATTGTATGTTGTTGTCATTTAATTGACAGTGTAAACAATCGTATCACTGTTAACATACTCTTGGATAAGCTATAACTCACTGGGTGCCCAAACGTGTTTTAGTTATCATTTCTGTTAGAAGATGTATGGCTCTATATGTTTGTTTATATTCAGTTATACATTCACTATTTTCAATAGCCTTTTAAAAGTGAACATTCAAAAAGCAATCACTAGGGTTACGTTAAGCGAATTAGATTCCAAATGGATGCAAGAAAGGATTTCATGCTAGAGAAGCTAATTAAATGCATTGATAACATAAAATAACTCCCCTCAGAAAAAGCTACACTTTGAATCAGCCTTTTTTGTTGAAGTACCAATGTTGCTGCAGTTGTTGATGCTTTATAAAATAATCAATTTAAATTAAATTAAATGACAAACTTTGAAAATGAAAAAAAGTGGCCCTTAATTTTAATATAAATGACTTATTCTCAAATATAAATACATTTATATTTCTGTTTAAATTTCTCATCATGGTATCCAAAGATTTTATTTTATTTTTTAAATACTGTGAGTGATTTTATATAATCATTGTACTATATTTCCTGCTTCACAGTTGAGGGAAAGGAAAACACAGTCTCCAGCAAATGCCATTTTCAACTTTAGTCTCAAGTGACACTTTTTCTCAAGGCAGAACTGATGTGAAAAAATATCTGTAAATCCCCTAACGAGACTCCCAAACCCTTTTAATATCTAACCTTTTTTAGAAAAAAAAGAGTATTGAAGGAGCCCACTGCAATACTATATTTTCTGTTTCACAGGACATGTTTAAACTAAATCTTTGAAAACGTTTCAAGAAAAATAAAACCTGTGTATTTTATTTGATAGTTATGACTGATCTCTTGAAAGGAATAAAAAGAGTTCCCATATGGTGTTGGTGTTCAGAACAGACATGCCACCTCTCAGAGCACAGCTTCCCTAACCTTCTAACAGAATAGACAGTGACATTTTCACCATCTCACACTTTCTCCTTTTTCATTAACTTTGGACCAGATGGCTGGTCCCTTCTCTCAATGTGAGTGTGACTGACAGGAGCCTGTGATGAACCTTAGAAGAATGAAGTCATCTGCAGGTCAGCTCCTCTTCCTGGCCTCCCCATCCCACACATAGAGTTATTATCAGCTGAAAGGGAGACAAAGGAAATTAACTCACTCTCGCTATCAACTCTATTATTTCCTTGCTGACCTCCAGGACCCAGAAAAGGAAATGCCTTTTCGCCCACCCACCGCCCCAAGCACATATCTGTGTCAGCTACACAAAGCAAGCAGGTTGTTTTCAGTGACTGTATAGTCTGATGTAATGCAGCCTGTTGAACAGTTGAAGGGAATTGCATCTTTCTATTCCACGTGTAAAATCCTGATACAGACTAATTAAAAAGATAAAATAATAAACGCTTAGATTTCTGAATCATAAAATCTGAATCGTAAATCAATTTGGTAAGGTCTTTAGAAATTATTTAAAAATTTTTAAAATACATAAATATAAAATATCCTGTTTTTAGATGTATGATGCTATATGATGATGATGATGTATGAAAAAAAAAGCTTAGCTCTTTGCTTTGTCATCATTTTTGAACATTGGAATTAGGTGTGCTTTTTATGCTCGGGATGACATCTGTACACAGAATAAGAGATACTCGAAATTTGGTAAATACTGCACTATGCTTGGTTGATTTCTAATAATGGTACGAATGTGTTTCCATTTGCACCCCTGTGGCAAAGTGGTTAACAGTGTGCAGGTGAAGGTGATCAATAATCAGACAGACAATGATAATGATATTCATTGATCCTGTTGGTGCCTTGGGGGGTATTGCCAGCCCGACCCTCTCGATCAGCGCTGTGTATTGCCCCTCTCTTCGTCTTTCCTCGGCCTCCCATCTGCTGTCCAGTTGCTCCAGCAGCACTGACAATGATGCGTAATCCATCCCTGTTCTGACACCACATGTGGCAAAGTGGTTAACAGTGTGCAGGTGCAGCTGATCAATAATCAGACAGACAATGATAATCCAGGTATAATGGTCTTTTATTTTTATAATCCAATTACCTGATGGCGAAACAGCAGTAAACAATAACAGTGTTAACAGGCAATACAGTGGCGTGTATTACTCTTATTCACCCAAAAGTAAAGCAGACACAAACACAAACACAAGTCCACAGTGCATGCTCTAGTGCGCATAGTGAAAATACAGTTCTGGTAATACCAAGTGCAGTAGTGTTGAATGCTGGCCTTTGGCGACAGCTCCGGATCATGTTAGTCGTCTAAATAACAAGAAACAGTATTATAAACGACAAACAAAACAAACACTCACAATATCACAGCATGGTTCTCCTTTTAGTTAACAAGCTTTTAACCATTCACAAAGGAACAGATCATTCCATCACTATGTCCCCTTAAATACCGTCAACCATGACCCCTTGGTTAACGAGTGCATCTGCTCCTCCAATCCACGGATGCCACATCATTTCTCTTCCGGGTAGATGATTTAGTGTACTGTAGCTCAATTTGTTTCACTGCATTTTCCTGACTCTTCCCTCTGCGGCTATCCTGTCATAGGCCCACTCTCAAATTTTCATTACAGAAAATATGTGGGACAACAATGTGGGTCAAAGTAATATATGTAATGAATTATGAATACATAAACCTTCCAATTTTCAAGGGAAAGAAAAACTGACACTTTTCAAATTAAAGAAAGCCAATCAATCAGCGCCCTTATCTTCTGTACAGATGCTGCAACTTTAGAAATTAGCTAATTTAGTCAAAACAATTAGGCTCATTGAAGTGTGACAGGAAAAATGCTGTATGCATTCAGGGGTAAGCCCAGCAACAATGGAGGCAAGCATTTGACTAAATGACACCTTCAGTCCCGTAATATTTATCATTATAGCTATTGCTTTGTATTTATCTTATTACACAATTTACCAGTTTATTATATAACTAACGTCCAGGGGGAACATGCTCATATTATTAACTTGATTTAATGTGATTACAGGTTTATGAATTTAAAAAATACACTGTATTGTTTTTTTGTTTTTTTTTAAAAGTTGTTTAAGTCAAGACAAAGGCTATAAGCATTTCTTAAAGTCACAGGAAAGATACAGGCAAATAGTGGTAAAATAACAATAAAATATAAATTGTAGACTATTATAGGGACATTTTTATTGTAACCATTGGGTGTTTCGGGAGCAGGTGCAGGGGCTTCTCCCAAGTTAATTAAGCCAATCTATCAATTAACGTTATTTAAGCCCTAGGTCAAACACTCATTCTCGATTTTTTTGTTTGCATATGCCACACAGCTCTGCAGACTCATTCAAAATTGTTAAATATAAATAGTTAAATGTAAGGTCAAAATGGATACTCACCCATCACAGTTTTTTTCTCTCTTCGGATTCCAGCGGTTACTGCATTTCTTCTACCACTGGTCATTCCTCACATAAAAATCCAAGAAAAAATATTTAAAGAAATCCGTCCGTCCTTTTGTTTCTACTCTATCTGACACCATCGCTGACCTTCCCCCTCTTGCCTCAGATGAACCTGCAGCCTCAGCTTCCGCTGATCCTGCCATGCATATACCTGCCGCCTCAGCCATTCAGGCTGTCATCCCTTACAATCCGTCCCATTGCTCCAAAAGTTGTATGCCCAGGTAAGCTTTACCAGCTTGGCTTTTCTATAAAGACTGGTCCATCGACAAGCTTTTGAAACTTCTTTTTAAAAAAATAATCCCAATTTCAACAGGGAGCGACCAAATTTCTTTATTTTCTTTATGCTGTAAATTCATCTCAGCTGAGCCTGTCTTTGCCCCACTGGCTTCAGTTCAGTGATCCAGACTTGTCAGCGGACACCCTTCCCCCTCAGTGTCAGCTTTAGATTCTGCTGCCTCACATTCATTTCCTACAGCCAGCTGTACTTTCTGACCCTGCCAACTTGCGTCTACAAAATTTTATGACATTAAACATTTAATTTAACCTCTCAATGCTTCTGTTTACTCAGTCACTGACCGCCTGGAAGCGCTGGAGAACAGGACTACAAGTCTGGAGCCTGCAGCCCATCACTCCCCTACATCAGCCACTGCAGTGTCTGATACATCAGCAACGCCCACCCCCACTGTACAGCTGCCAATATTCACTCTTGTGACTGCTTCTACATCTGGATTGTCCACCGACACAGTCTTTTTCCACAAATCAAACTTAATATTATTGAAGGTAAAGACATTAACCTGGTCTCAATTCTCATTTTTACCTCTGAATTTCTGGACCATACAATAGTTGACTGCAGAGATGTATCTGTTACCCTTAAATCCTGGGATCCCAGACTGCTTTAAAATCATATACTTGCTGAATTAGTTCTTGTATTTTCTGTTTTTTTTCCGTGATGTTCTTTGCAAAGTTTTACCCCCACTGCAGGCAGATGGATTCTTATATATTTAATATCATTGAGCCCTCTGCCAGATATGGCGGCACTATATTTATTTATAACACAAAGTTTTTGCCAAAGCAGCATCCTGGCTTGCTTTAGATAATACCCTCATACACTGGTCCCAACCTGATCCTGACTTCAATAGGCTACCATGCAAACGCTTGTGGTCTATGTGCTTCCACCGTCCACTCCACTCCTCTCTGACCCAAAGCCGCCTTCTCATTGGCTTCCTCACCCCTGCTCTCAACTCTCCTTCCTTCAAAAACCATCTCCCACTAGTTACACCTCTCCATTCCTCAGCCCTACCTAATTCCACAGCTCTCAAAGATTCACATGGCAGACGTATCAAATTCTCTATGGGCACAGTTGTGCAACAATTTCAACTCTTTATTTTACTCATCCAAACAATGTCGTTTTCTCCATATGTGTAGTCTCTGTGGCAATGCCTATTCTCTTTCCATCTGCCCACCTCACTGTAAATGAAAACCAATTCTCTTGATCACATCTACCCCCATCAACATCCTTGTTTGGTCTGAGGCTCTCCAAAACCATCCTGACTGCAAGCTTGTTTCCTGTCTTATTTCTGGGCTTTCCAATGGATTCTCCTCTGGATTAAAAATGATTCCTTTTTCATCCCTATGTTGTAAAAAAATTTAAATCCGCACTAAAAAGAGTCGTCGACTCTCCCATCGCTTCCGAGACATCAAAAGGATTCATTAAGGGCTTCTTTTCCGCCACCCCCCCCCCCCCTTTCAATTCCAAATCAGCCCCATTGTGGTCACCACTAGAAAAATCTCAGGCAAAACTGCCTCACCAGTTTTCTCTTCACTACATTACCATCTCTGATGCCATCCATTCTATTAAAAATATCCAGATGGGGGTTAGCCAAAGCAGACATTTATGATGCTTTCAAATTTATGTCTATACTTCCTTCCCTCCATTATCTCTTTAGTGTCTGTTGGCGGGGTTAGTTCTAATTCGCAACTCAATTAACTTTTGGATGCCGCAGCAGCCCCAAGATCTCCGATTCTCCCTCTGAAGCCCTCTGCTGGCTTCTTTTCAATTTCAGAGGAGAAAACCATTGGTTCAGTCCACTTCCTTGAATTTCTTGGAATAACATTGAACTCTCCCCACCCACCCCCCGACAAACTGGAATGTATTCCCTCACTCATTCAGTCCTTCCAAATCAACCACACTATTTCAAAATGGGACTTTCACTATTGGGTTATTTTAATTTCTCCACGCCAGCCCAGGACCTCCACATCCGGCTTCTTCACCTCCGGAATTGTCTGAGACCAGCCACTTGGACAGCTGATGAAACTGTGGGTTTGCACAACGAAGAATTTCTCCACAAACTGTCAGAAACCGTCTCAGGGAAGCTCATCTGCGTGCTCATCATCCTCACCAGGGTTTTGATCTGACTGAAGTTCGGCGTCGTAACCAACTTCAGTGGGCAAATGCTCACTTTCGATGGCCGCTGGCACGCTGGAGAAGTGTGCTCTTCATGGATGAATCCTGGTTTCAACTGTACCGGGCAGATGGCAGACAGTGTGTATGGTTTGCTGATGTCAACGTTGTGAAAAGCGTGCCCCATGGTGGCGGGGGGTTATGGTATGGGCAGGCATAAACTACGGACAACAAACACGGTTGCATTTTATCGATGGCTATTTGAATGCACAGAGATACCGTGACGATATCCTGAGGTCCATTGTCGTGCCATTCATCCACCGCCATCACCTCATGTTTCAACATGATAATGCACGGCCCCATGTCGCAAGGATCTGTACACAATTCCTGGAAGCTGAAAATGTCCCAGTTCTTCCATGACCTGCATACTCACCAGACATGTCACCCATTAAGCATGTTTGGGATGCTCTGGATCGACGTGTACGACAGCATGTTCCAGTTCCCGCCAACATCCAGCAACTTCGCACAGCCATTGAAGAGGAGTTGGACAACATTTTACAGGCCACAATCAACTGCCTGATCAACTCTATGCGAAGGAGATGTGTCGTGCTGCATGAGACAAATGGTGGTCACACCAGATACTGATTGGTTTTCTGATCCATGTCCCTACCTTTTTTTAAGGTATCTGTGACCAACAGATGCATAACTATATTCCCAGTCATGTGAAATCCATAGATTAGGACCTAACGAATTTATTTCAATTGACTGATTTCCTTTTATGAACTGTAACTCAGTAAAATCTTTGAAATTGTTGCATGTTGCATTTATATTTTTGTTCAGTATATATTATAATGCTACAATTGTAAATAGATTGTTATTTTCCTATTTAAGTTTTATTGAAATACTGTATTTCCATTTATCATAATCAAAGTGTGTATAAAAAATTAGCAAAAATTGTTTTGAAAACTGTCCAAATTGCTTATTTGAGGGCTGAATGAAAAAACTGCAAACAAACAAAAAAAAGAGCATTCTTAACATGGAAATTGCCAAAATAAATGGGCAGCTAGGTGGTTAAAAAGAACAATGTAAGAAATTAGTGGGGACTATTTCAAACACTAAGAATGATTGGTCATGTTTACAGATGTGTGTTTTGTCATTACCAATAGGCTTTAATGTAAATTAAATTCCTTATGGTTTTCATAATGCAATTATCTCATGCCAGGAATGGCTGTCTAACTGTATGATTTCTTGGCATGAAAAATTTGAAAAGCTATGAACATACAACTATGATAAAGTCCCATGAATGTGTCCTTCATGTTACTTAAGCATACCGTCTCAATTACCAGGTTGTCATACCTGAAAGCAGCGCAAGGTAATATATAATATGAGGGGGAGGAGGGGGTGGGGGCATTAATGTAGTTCTTTTAAAATCCCCTCCAAATCAAATGTTACTTCAGAATCTATCCATTTCAGCATATTTCAGCATGTGTGTGTGTGTGTGTGTGTGTGTGTGTGTGTGTATATATATATATATATATATATATATATATATATATGTGTGTGTGTGTGTGTGTGTGTGTGTGTGTGTGTGTGTGTGTGTGTGTGTGTGAACATAGCATCATAAATTTTCAGTGTTCATTCACCTTTTTTTACACTTCACCACTGCTCATTTTTTGCAAGCCACAAGATGTGACAGACAATTGAAACACCTTGCAGACTCACAACTTTGCATCAGTGTCTTCTTGGTTGCCCATGATGGTTTTACAATGTACTTGCAGTGTTTCAAATGTATTGTTCAGCATCTGTAACTCACTGTAACTCACTGTAATGCTTGCTGATTCCTGATTCCTGATTCATAAATTAGTGGTAACTAATTTATGAATCAGACTATGAAGGATTAACCACTATATCATTGAAAAGCCTCTTAAAATATAACATGCAATTTCAAGGAGCATTATTTGTGGCTCAGCAAATTGTTAGTGAGGAATTGTTAAAGGTCTGCTGAATTTTTTTAGTGTGCATACTGTACTCTTGAACTACGTACTCAAGTTCAAGTAGACAAAAGGTGCACTCCTTTCTGTCTACTTGAACATTTATCCTACCACTGGTATTAAAATAGAAATGACCAGTATCAATTTAAATTCTGTGTCTGCTATTCTAAATAATTCATTGTATGCTATAGTTCATACAGTTTTTTATTTCATTTATATTGAAAGGAATATTCTCCTTTTATGAAGTTTAAATAAATGTGCCCATTTTCCACTGGGACAGAAACATGAAACAAGAAGAGGCACTCATTATAAATGCATACACATTTTTCCTTTTATGCCATCAGCATGTCTTCAATATTAATGATCTTTCAGACAAATAACTGACTGCTTAACTGTAGTATGTAAGTTCATTGCTTCTACATTATTATTATTATTATTATTATTATTATTATTATTATTATTATTATTATTATTAGTCGTAGTAGTCCCCTTGTTATAATTATAAATATTGATGTTTTTAGTATGTGTGTTTGTGTCTGTGATACATTATAGTTAATATATACCAACATAAAATAGAATCCTTAATGAATTCTTAGTAGTTTTGTTCACCATATGTAGCGAGGGCTAGGGTTAAAATATCATTTATGGTAGCCGTCTACGCCACAGAAAGCACTACCTTCAGATTAACACAAGCACACAATAAAAATCCCAGGGAAATAAAATAATCACATTTATTTAAAACACAATTTAGTTTCAATTCTCAGATTGCACAAACTAGTGCTGTCTGTTGGTTAGAGTTTCAGCCACATACTTTAATTCGATACATTGTTTCAATGGTTCAGTCCTTCTTTCTCAGGCATTACACTGAGACATAGTTTAATATAGCAACAACTCATTTAGAGCAAGAATACTTTGTTTCATTTCTCTCATATTCAGACACATTCACACAGCACTAGACAAGACAGGAGGTTCCCAAATTAAACTCAGAAAGAACGACTGAACCCTTGAAACAACGTATCGAATTGAAGTATTTGGCTGAAACACTAACCAACAGACAGCACTACTTTGTGCAATATGAGAATTGAAACAAAATGGTGTTTTAAATAAATGTGATTATTTTATTTCCCTGGGATTTTTACTGTGTGTTTGTGTTGTACTTGGTCAAGACCTTATCCTCTGCCCAAATAAAAGGACCTGGTGCTAACAACCTAAAATCTTTAACTTAGCCTAAAAGTAGTGCCTTCAGTGGTGTAGACAGCTACCATAAATTATATTTTAAGACTAGCCCTTGCTATACATAGTTCAACTGTTTATGTTTACCCTTACAGTATTTTTTCTGGGTTTGCTGTTGCTATTTTAAAAAAACAGGACTTCTGAAACAAGACATGCTTTTTTAAAATAAATAAATAAATAAATAAATAAATTCAATATGTCTGTTTGAAGTTACAGTACTTGAAAAAAAAAGTATCATTAATATCTGTCCTTAGAAAAAAAAGAAGGTTGAGGGTTGTGTAAGCAACCAAATTTGGGCTATAGGAGGAATGCCCCTGCAAGCTCAAGGATGAGGCACTGCAGCTATGTTGCACAACAGAAGAGGGATGCCAGCCAGGAAGCCTGGCAGTCTTCCTAATAATGCTCAGCGTGTGGGAATTCTGAAAAGTGGATTGTTAACTCCTGCCAACTTTTAGTTAGGTGTAAATGTCTCTATTAACAACAAACACTGTTTGTGGCAGCAATCAGGGAAAATAATATGAACTGTTGATTACTCAATATGCCTTTTATAAATCTCTTGTTACTTGATAAAATCCTCTCACATGTTGCTTTCAGCTAGTCTGCGATAATTCTGTTTCACATTTGATATCAGTCAAACAGTATTTTGTTTGAGGTCTGTAGTTCCAGTTTTTTGTAATGCAAGGTTAATTCTCATCTCCCATAGCACTGTTTAACCAAAGAGAATATTTATAAAGATCTTCTAGAAATGGTGGGTTAAAAAAAAAAACATTTCTTAATTGTGCCCTTTAACATTATTATGTTTCAAAGAGAAAAGTTAAATTTTAAGTACACCCAATATTCTTTATATTGTCAAGACAGTGGCAGTGCATTTAGTTTAAATGGAAGCAAGCAACTGATAAAGTTGAATGAAAATTGTAAAACGGTCACATGTCAATCACAAAATACAAATGAAGAGTAATGTGTAAAAAAGACAACTGTATTAATGTGCCACATGTGACATATCTAAATTAATAGTGGTGGTTGTGACCTATAACAATTGGTGTTATACCACAGGTAAGCCTCTTTATATGTGGAACAACCTGCAGACAGTAGCTGCATGAAACTGGATAGTGTTCCCTCTCTCTGCACTGCAACTTGCGAACACCACAGCAAAGTAAAGTCATAAATCAGCAAAGAGGAAAGAATACTCATGTCTAAAAATCCATGGCTGCTAATTGAAACAATTTGCTTTTCATTTACCTCCCCCAATGGATGTTTAAATAAAAAAAAAAAAACTAACCACAGATTTAGATTCCAAGTACTGGGAAAACAGTGAGGACAAATGCAATGTAAATGTTTAGCACTTGTGAATTCAGTGCTCATGAACAATGAAGAAGGACAATGGCACTGGCTTCAGGCAGGCTCTGTTCAGGCAGATGATTTTGGACATTACAGTTTTATAAGTGCACCCTAACCTAATCCATTCAGTCTCTGGCCTCCCTTCCACAGACTGCCAGTTGTTACTTTGGTGGTTTTGTGATGTGCATATTTCACTTGTGACTGGAGCCTGTATGAAAGACAAGGGAATTAGGCTGCTGTGCAGAGGACACATTCATTGCTACTCATTCCCTGTAAACCAATCTCTCCAACTATGCACTTTCTCAATTTTAAGAAACAAAAATGAAAAAAGGTACTTCACTAATGTTTGTCTTTGTTGCCATGCCAACGATGCAGTGTAGTGGCTCATCAGTGCTGCAGGTTGTTTTAACAGGCTGGTCTGATTTGATGACACTTTAGCACCTAATGTTTTACCTTACAGAATATGTTTTAAAAAATACCTCAAATTAACCAAAGACATTAAGATTTAATTAATCTACTGATTCAGTCTGGAATTAAACCAACTACAGTTTGTCCTTACCCAATGGAAAATGTGTCTACGATTTTTTCTGTCAACCATTAATGAGCCATGTGAATCTGGGACAAGCCAGCAACTGATTGGTCAGTTCTTTTAAAACAGGGAGCCTGAAAGAGGGTAGAGGAGGAGTGTATGGTAAGTGAGTTACCATGGCTCCAAGGAAGCAGATATGATAATCGTGTATCCATAATTACCCTTTACAAGGAACGGTATTCTGTGAGGGAAATTGCAAAAGAAGTCAATGTTTTGTGTAATGGAGTACAAACCACAATCAACAGATACAGAAAAAACGGGTATCTAGGCAAACAAAAGTGGACGATGCAGAAAAAGGAAATCAACTAAAAGAGAAGACAGACTGATTGTTCGAAAGTCAAAGGCTAATAGTTTCCTAACCAGCACTCGACTTTCTGCTGATTTCAATTCCACATCAGATGTCACCATATCAAATGAAATAGCAAGGAGACATCTTTGAGAAGCTGATATGATGGGGAGAGTTGCAGCTCGAAAAACTTTGTTGAGGAAACCATCAAAAATGCCTAGAATGGCCACTAAAACCATAAAGATTGGTTAAAAGAATGATGGAGAAGAGTGTTATGGACAGATGAATCAATGTTTGAACTTTTCAGCTCCAAGAGGAAACAGAATGTGAGAAGAAAAACAAGTGAGAGATTGTCAAAATGTTGTGTAGTGCCGATGGTAAAACATGGAGTTGGTAATGTAAAGGTTTGGGGTTGGTTTGTAGTAAAACTAAAAGGTACATTTATAAAGGAACAATATCATTCCATTCTTGAACATTATGCAATAACCTCAGGAAGGCGACATGTGGGTGAAGGGTTTGTTTTTTAACATGGTAATGACCATTAACACACTGCCAGACTAAACCTAAATCATTTCAATCAGAAAGAACAACAGGTTTTGAAACTGATGTGCTGGCCTCCCCAGTTGCCTGACCTTAACCCCACTGAAATGTTTTGGGTTGAGCTTGACAAGAGTGGGAGATGACTCGGACTGAATGGACAAAAATATACGGCGATACACTGCTAAAGTTGTGTGACAGAATGCCTATCACTGTATTTATCATACTGTCCCTTCCTATCTCCAATCCCTCGTCTTGTATATTCCCTCTCATCCTTTCCACTTATCCTCTACTGGCCGAATTGTTATGCATCCTCTTCTGTTGTCGCCTTCCGATGCTTGCTCTTTCTCTTCCCTTGATCCCCTGTGGTGGGACCAGCTACCGGTTACCCTCAGGACTGTTCAGTCTTTTACTGCTTTCAGCCATCATCTCTAAAGTCACTTAATCAACCTTTATTTGTAAATTCCTATTTACATATCTTTTTGTATTTTCCTTTATATTTATTTTGTATATATTGTATGTGGTTTTTTCTTGCATTTTTATTGCTTGTAATGAATATACTTTTATATTTTGTTTAATTTTCTGTAAGTCACTTTGGATAAAAGCTTCTGCTAAATAATTCAATAATTATTATTTTGACCACCAGTGTGTATATATAAACAACAAATGTTCAACATATTAATGTATTTTACTTACTGGGCTTTGTTTAAATTAACTTAAGTTCTAGTTGTTCAGAGCGGTGCACTTGTCACTACATATACAATTTAATTTTGTTATTTTCATTATTAAATTTGTATCTGTGATAGGATAGTGGTGAGACAGAGACTCAGAAGCCAGGCAGCTGCAGTTTGAGTGCAAAAGCACACATTCAATAAACAAAATAACACCAAATACAATCAAAACGGGCACAAGGGCCAAAATAAAGGTTTAAACAAAACATCAAAACTATTCAAGGTGAGCAGAGCCTTCACTGAGCTGATCTTTTTTTAAACAAAACACCATACAGAACAAAAACTCGCCAAACTCCCTCCTCCCCAAATGGAGCCCTGGACTCTCCTTTTATGTGATGTGGCTGCTCCCAATTGGCACCAATCATTCTATTTAGGAGCAGCCACATTCTCACATGTTTCCAACAGAGAGATGAATTAACCCCATCCCTGCCAACCACCACCAAAACACACACAAAACACCACAATACAATACAGTAATCCGTCACGTATCCGCCCGTCACATATCGGTCCTGGACGTTTATCTATCCTGACCAAGCTCTTCAGCAGTGTTAGTTTATTATTGAACAGTGAAGATTAGTTCAGAGATTGTAGATCCTACCAGTTTTTGTACACTGTGTTGTATGTGTTCCGTGCGCTGTCATTGCTGGTAGTGTCACCTGAGCTGTTTAGTGTGTTGATATGTATATAAATCCTGCAGGGCTTATCAATTTCGACCTCCATCTCAATCTCCGGCAGTGAATGCACGCATCTACATGGTAGACGGCTACCCTGTCACAAGCATTAATACCCTGCATCTTTCTAAACAAGGGATTTAGGGGAGCTCCCTAATAAAAGCTGAATCTCAAAACAATAATTGTGTGAATATAGTAATTGTTACAGCTGTGTATAATGGTATTTAAAGCAGATTACTGTACCTGTGTATCAAAACATTCCCTCAAAGATGTTGCAGCTCCAACAATGACAACAAAGGATGCTGATATCCCAGATAAGTTTACATCTCAATTTCAGATACGGGTGCAGTAAAAACAGATATTGGTGATGCTGATGGTTTAGCTGTGCCCAGAGCACTACCAACCTCTATGGGAATCTTTAACTCAAATTTCAAATCATAGTATATGTTTTATTATCATCTATATCCTGTGGAATAGTTAAAACAGGATTTATGTTATCTGGGGACTGGGGGGAAAGCCAGGTGAGGACAAAACTGCCTGGACGGGGCATTAAAAAAAGTGTGAAACGTCTTGAAAGCTGTAACACAAGATTACTCCGCCACTATAAATTACATGAGTTCATACTTCTTTAAAGGTGTAGTATAATTATATTGATTTACTGCCCCGTCCAAGAGGTTTTTCTTGGAGTGGAAGCATTTCAATATATAAAAAAAAAAAAAAAAAAAAAAAAAAAACTCACCTAATTATTTTGCATATGTAAACTATAGTGATGGGGTAATTGCATGGTATAGGGTTGAATATATTTTGCATTGTTTAATGCCAAATCTTTTTTTTTTTTCCTTTTTGTAAGCTATTATTATAACCTCCTTTTCAGTAAAGTTGCACTCGCTATGATTTTGAACACTTTGAGCCATTGTCTCACCTCATACGCAACTACATGTGTTTAGTCTGAGTTGTGATTAATTTCCTGTTTATATTCATTTAAATGTATTCATTTCCACAGCCTTGCATTATTAACAATTTCCCTGCAACTCTTTTGAATTTCACAGACTTGCTAATACATATGCAAGACATTTGCAATGCAAGCAGAGTTGCATAAAAGTTGCATAAATTCACAACATCTTTGAATCTTTGGCCCATAATCTCTTGAGCCATCAAGGGCTTTATTTTCAGTGTTTCTTCTATTTTTTAATGAACTTCTAGTTTTTCAAGGAGAAAAAATCAAGTTACTGATACAGAATGAGAAAGAAAACAGCTTGATATGTTTAATAGAACTTGAAACATATAACATGGATGTTTGCTTTTGGTTTTTGGTCAAAAAGATGTTTTTACCTCTTTCAAAAACAGCAGTTATTAAAGACTGCAGCAAATGCTTTGACAATACAGTCCCAGCTATTTAAATGTCTTTTGCTTCAATGCCAACAATAGGCCTTGAATGATTCATGATTTAGCCTTCTACGACTGATGCAAATTGTGGCAGGGGTCAAATAGGGACATTGTTTAATAAGTTGTTTTCTATTAAATCTTAGCACAGAAGGCTACATTGTTTAAGAAAGTAGTAAGAAAAAATCAAACGTGATTATTTGTCACAGTAACCTCAATATAATGCCATCCATATATGCTTCAAGTTCACATCTGCTCCTTGGTTTCGTGCCTTACTGTTGGTGCCAGTAGCTGCATGCCAACCTCTGCCTTGCCATGTTTTAAAATAATCTTTAGATTTGAATACCAGCGGAGGGCCAACTAATCTGATGAACAAGAGCGACAAGCACTAGTTTTTTGGTGTTTTGCTGTTTGTGTTGTAAAATAAAGAATATTTGCATGCTAAAATATATAATTAAAGTACCTTTTGTCTATCAGTTCATGAAAAAGCCTGTATTGTGCATCTTTAATAAATTACTTTATTAACAATCATGAAATCTTACAATACTTCACTTGATCTATATCCTTAATCTGGATAGTTTAAGTATTCTGAAAATTTGAGAAGGAAAGATTGCTTTCACCACCAGGCCACTAATACTAGAAAGATGCCCTTGGACAATTGAGGGTCTCGCCCAAGAGACAAAACTGTTTCTCTTTAAACCGGTGGTACTCAAATAGATAGAACATTTCAGGTATTACATAACTATATGGGATCCAGACATTTAAAAAAAAAACAGTGTATTATATAATACAGTAATAGCCTTATTATATAATATACTAATACAGTAATAGCCTTATTATATAATACACTCCATAACTACAACAAAGTAGGCAATATTTACTGTAATATGGCATGAAATGCAGTTTCATATTATTTATTAAATAATATGAAATATATATTTTTAAATAACTGTAGGGTACCTTTGGTGCTCAGTTGAGTACCAAAGTCACAGTTTTCCAGTAAATGAGTCAATGCCTCTTTTCAAATTAAATATTGTTTTACAGTTTTTCTTTGTCCGTGTGTCCGGTCACATATCTTGCAAAATTTATTCTTTGCATTATATTATGATGTTTGTCTTCAGAAGCCTCCCTGAGTAAGTTATCACAACAGTAGATGTTTTTAATTTAAGCTTTAGTGTTTAACATATGGGTGGCACAATGGCACGGCGGTTAGCGCTGCTGCTTCACAGTGCCAGGGTCCTGGGTTCGATTCCTGCCTAGGGGTCTGTCTGTGTGGAGTTTGCATGCTCTCCTCATGTCTGCATGGGTTTTCTCCAGGTACTCCAGTTTCCTCCCAGAGACATGCTGTTCAGGTTGAGTGGTCATTCTAAATTGCTCTCTGCCCTGCAATGGACAGGCATCCCACCCAGGCTGTAGTATTCCCTTGCACCCTGTGTCTGCCAGGTTAGGCTCTGGCACCCCACAACCTTGTAAAGGATTAAGCAGTTGATGATGGATGTTTAGCATTTTCAGTGCAAATGCTTAAAGCTGCAAACTTGTCAAGAAGACCTTTGGATTTCCCAAACCCATTCTCTGATGAATGCTTAAATGCATTGCAATTCTCATAGCTTCTAATTCTAGCTGAAAAAGTTACATTTTTTTTTCAAAATTACTTCAGCTGTAAGAAATAGTTTTAAGCCTCTTATTATTAAGCATCTTACTAGACCTAATTATCACTAACAGTATAACAACTCTTCAGTATTCCAAGACCATTTTTCACTTTTTTTTATTATGCTTAAAAGAAAAAAATAAGCTTTGGGTCACATATACTGTCATGTCTCTTCAAATGGAATGAATAGTTACCACCCTTCGATATAATAATGTCACAAATCATTTTTTAGACCGGTAAATTGCTATAAGCACAATTTGAACAGGTCCTCGTGAAGCTCCAATTCGGGAAACCTAAAGAGTATCCAGGATTGTAAATGTAAAATAGTTAATCATTAAACAGTTTTAGATAATGTGATGTATTTTTCTCTTTAAAATATGTGATCTGTAGTTGCTTTTGTACATTGTCATTTGCAAGTGAACTGTGACATTAAGGCCTTATCGAGCACTATATTCTGCAATTCTGAATACTGCCTTTGGATACTGTTTTAATTTTGGAAACTGTGTTGTTGTTTTTTTTTTATCTTTTAGCATTACTTTTAAGTAGTTTTGTGCATGGGTAACATTTTGATTTAATTTTGCTGTTGGGTCATTAATGGGGAATTTGACATACTGCTACAATACGTACCGGATTTAAAAGTATGTACTGTAGTCCACATGTCTACAGTCATCTCTTTTGGCAAGTGATATTTTCAGAATCATATCGTTCTGAATTTAAATATTTTCTATTGAAAATATAGTACTATACCAACAAAGCCAACTACAATTAAGTAATTTAGGGGACAGTGGAACAAAAACCAGGAGGACACCGGCCCTCCAGGACCAGGATTGGGCACCCCTGCTCTAAATGGAGGCCTACCTCTTTTAAAACACAGTCATTTCAGCTGTGTATTCTGACATTGCATCTTTTTTGTGTTCCCTGAAAAATGAACAAGGGGCCAAAAACAAAATAATCAGACATGCGTCACACTCTTTTAACCATCACTGAAGTCAATTTTATAGGGTTGGATATGTGAGTGCTGACTATATAGGCGTTTCGTTTTCTGAGGCATGTCAAATTAAAAACATTTAAAAGTAAAATATGAATTCTGGGAACCGCTCTACAGAGAAATAATATATAATTATTTTCTTAATGTGCACCATGAAACTAGTTAGTGAGTATTTTAATTATACTCCCATAAAGATACAAATTAAAGTCATGCTTGTGTTTTTTTCCTTCAGACGAGGCAAGTCTCTTTTATAAACTCCTATCTGCTATTAACCACAGTACTAGCAGTAGCAGATCACGTGATGTGAGCACAGGTTTTGCGCCAGGAGGAGCAGCTCAAACACTCCCGCCTCCTGCTGAAGCACTACAACTATGTGCTCTATTATGAGTAAATTGTTGAATAATGGAAATTCATTCAGTTTCGCATTCAATTTTCTGAACGAGATTTTAAAACGTGACCAGAAAAAAAAAATGGTAGGAACATTTTTAAAACATCATGACAGATAGTTAAATACAAAGCCATCAAGTTGACATGCATGGATGATGGGAGTTGTAGTTTTCCTCTGCATTTCTGTTGATTGGAAACACCTTTCAGTATGTACCACTATTCCCAGAAGAAGCGCCCACTGGAGTGTGACACATATTTTCAAAGTTTCATATTATAATACCACTTCCTTTCTCTGGGAACAAATCTAGTTGTTGGTGTTTCTCTGTTATTGTTTGTTGGAAGTTGTATTTTTATTGTTTAGCCCTTCTCCAGGAGTATTTGTTTATTTTTCCCAGCACAGATAAACTCTTTCACTTTCTTTTTGTCTGTACGGCATATCGTTATTTTGTTGGTCATTTATTTAAGTTTAGCAAATTAAGTCTATAAAGCCAGATTCCTACAGAAAACGTAGAATCAGTGCCTGCACTGATGCAGCAATTTGTTTTCTAAATTCACCATTTACACACAACAATATTGCTGGTTCAGTGTCTGCAATTTTGTGGTTTACCCCCATTTACACAGAAGGCAGATATTCTCGTGTTAATATAGTTTGCTAGTGTTTAGAACCGTGATCAAAACAATGATGCCTTAAATAAAACCATAATGAACCCATCCTTTGTGGGCTCGGCCACTTGTGCTGTTGTGTTGTGATCTTTTATTTTGCGGTACTTGCCTTTCAATGATTTTAATTTAGCCATCACATGCATTTTATTACGTACAACACTTTTCTACTACTGTGGAATACACATTAGCATCTCGCACAGTTCCATCAAGTTGTGTATTTATCTCCTCTGCTCTGATGGTCAAAAGCTCCCTTAATTCTTTTTCAGACCAATTACTGCTTGGGTCACTTGTTATTTTGTTGGATTATTTTCTTCAAACAACACATGTAAGAACAGGAAATTGCGTTTACTTGGGAAAAACAATCCAACTTGAACGTAAAATGTGGAGTCAGTGGCGGCATTGCAGTTTACTCTGAGAAAAAGCCGTTTCAGTACCGGCACAGAGCCGTCTGTGAACCTCCTCGAAAGGTGGAGTCAGTGGCATTGCAGTTTACTCTGAGAAAAAGCCGTTTCAGTACCGGCACAGAGCCGTCTGTGAACCTCCTCGAAAGGTGGAGTCAGTGGCATTGCAGTTTACTCTGAGAAAAAGCCGTTTCAGTACCGGCACAGAGCCGTCTGTGAACCTCCTCGAAAGGTGGAGTCAGTGGCATTGCAGTTTACTCTGAGAAAAAGCCGTTTCAGTACCGGCACAGAGCCATCTGTGAACCTCCTCGAAAGGTGGAGTCAGTGGCATTGCAGTTTACTCTGAGAAAAAGCCGTTTCAGTACCGGCACAGAGCCGTCTGTGAACCTCCTCGAAAGGTGGAGTCAGTGGCATTGCAGTTTACTCTGAGAAAAAGCCGTTTCAGTACCGGCACAGAGCCATCTGTGAACCTCCTCGAAAGGTGGAGTCAGTGGCATTGCAGTTAACACTGAGAAAAAGCCGTTTCAGTACCGGCACGGAGCCGTCTCTGAACCTTCTCGAAAGGTGGTTCAGTGGTGGCATAAAGTTTGACTGCTTTTTACCGCCATTTCCCATTTACACTGAAAGTGATACCGCATCAGTGCCAGCACAAACACAGCAATTTGCTTCTGTGTAAACATGCCTTAAGGTTTGCTTGTTTTTTGTTTGCCTGCCTTCTGCCGCAACAACTTTGTATAGAAATTATTTTATGCAAAGTATGTAAGTGACGTGGTCTTGAATTAGAAATGTAATATCAATGTTGTATTCAGTGCATTTTTAAAAATACACTGGCAGTGTGTAACAGTTAATTATATTATAATAAACCATGATGGGCTGCTGTCTTCTTTTCTCTGTTGGCTATTAGAGAAAATGTGTTTAACAGCTAAATTGGGATAAACCTGTTAAACTGCCCATGTAGATCAATGCAATGGGCTTCCCTGACCTAAGCACCATGTTACTGGACCCTCTAGCTAATGCTATAACATCATTTTTATTATCTGTATCTTAGTAAATGCCTCTCTTTGTATTTGTACTGCACTAATGACATGTACCTTTACTGGCACTGTGGGCATAAAGTGAATAAACTAAACTTATTTTTGTTTTGTTTTATATTCAAAGAGCAAAACAAAACCAGTAATAATAATTAAAAACAAAGCACAGCCTACATGTGTTACATAATCTATCAAATCTATCAAATGCACAATACATTGTTATATTAATTCTACTGTTCAGGGATCGGTGCCACAAACAGGAAATACATTTATTTATTTATTTATTTTAAATATCCCCTTCCTTTGACAAATTATTTAGAAATCAAGGATTTTTTTTTTAAACAAATGATTTGCATAACAGTGTACTGGTAAATTAAAGCCTATACATAATTTATTTACACTTATGCGTTCTCTGAATTAATTTTGAAATAAAAAACATCCTTTTAAAACCGTGTTATATGCATTCATAGAGCGTTCTGTTTATTATGGATGTTGGCTTTTTGCTGCATTCAGTAACTCCATCCACAGTAATTCTGAATGCTTTCATTTCAAACTGTGAAGCATTGAACTTCTGTTTTTGTGGTACGGCAATTTTGTTTGGCATAATTATTTATATACCACGTTTTTCTCATTCAGTTCCTCAAAATAATTCCAAATTTGGCTTTGCCTTGTTCCTTTGTTTAGAGATGCTATTTTATTAAAATATATAACAAATGTCAGAAAAAAAACACTTTTCTTACCCCATATGGACTGAACCATACCACATCCGCTACAACATGAACAGTGCACCAAGGAAGCTCCAGATCGATCGAGAATAATACCCGCCCCAGTGCCAGTCTTTCTGTTGCACCAATTAGAAAAGCTACTTGGAAACAATTATCAAACCCCTTCCTTTTTATAATATCTGCCCTCACTGTGGCACCACAGCTGTCGGGTACATGACGGACTGCTGTATATGATGATAAATGATTAAAATGAATACATTATAAAATATGAGTTTGGTGAAAGACTGGTTAGACGTCTAGCATATTATTTTATGTTTAACCACTTCTTTAGAGTTTATATGTTTAAAATTCCCATCCCTACACTGTTGCACTACTATTATGTCATTGTAGCTATAACCTGTCGTAATCCTAAATTGTTGCACCCTATTTCATTTTATTTAATATTATTTGTATTTACTCTAAACTATACTGTCTAATCTTGCATTGTAATTCTGTACTGCCATATAACACTGTAAGTCACCTTGGATAAAGCTGTCTCCCTAATTATTATTATTATTATTATTTATTATTATTATTATTATTATTAATATTATATTTATATTAATAATAATAATAATAATAATAATAATAAAATAAAGTTATAATATAATAATAATAATAATAATAGGAAAAATGTTGTCAGTCCAAATACAATAATAAGATTCTTCTGCTGCTGGGGGCTTAATGGACCCCCAAGCCCTCTGCCCTTTTTCTGCCTCCCCATTTTGTTTTGGCCACCACTCACCACTGCTGTAATAATATTTATCCATCTTTCCAAAACAGTGATTCAGATAATTAAATGAATCATTGCTGCACTAACAGGATGGCTTCTTGGCAGTGAAATATATTCCTAGTAAGCCACAGCGACTACCTTGGCCTTGAATTTACAGGTGCAGGTGTACTGCTGTATAAATACTGCACCTGTGGTCTGATTGCTGACCTTAAGATCCGAACAGATGTTGACAGCTGAGACTGAGCATTTCAACAATCAACAAACATCCCAGTTGCCACATACACTGCCAATTTGTTTGACAGGTCTGAGATAAAGGTGAACAGGAAGGAAGAAGGAATGAATGACTTTAAGGGGAAGGCTTTGTGCAGAGCAGGTGTGAGTGAAGACAAAACTCAGCATGCAGCCACTGCCCGACCTTGATCATCTTAGCATGCTTCTCAAGAAACACGCTCCCGGAAACGCTGGACCCCTTCCCTCCCACTGAGGAGGACGCCATGAGGGAAGCAACTTTACAGAGCATTGAAAAGCACTGCCTTTCATTAGCGGGTGGTGGGAGGAGCACTTGAGACACATACCGAGCTGGAGCTGTGAGAGCTGAGCTTCCTAATAATCCTCAAAGCAACACTGGAATTCTATATAGCTGGGTTTTTTTGCATACCATGTTCATCTTGCTTTGTTGTAAAAGCTGAGTGACATGTTTATAAGCAAAGCAAAACAAGAAATGACGTCTGTGTTGTAACACATAAGCAATAAAAATGGGTTCAAGAAACAACCATTTGACTATTCTATATGGTACCTTTTTGGAAAATAGGTCAAAATATAGTGGGTCCTGTCCAACTAATAATGTCTTAAATGATACAAACCCAGGGTAAAATGTACCTTAATGGGTTTTTTTGTTTGTTTGTTTTCTTTCTTCTGATATTCAAATCTATTTTTGTTTTGATAATGCAGTGTCACATAATGTTTAACAAATGTTTTACATATTTAAATGTAATGCTTTCTGAACTAATAATGAAATAATATTTACATTTTAAATAAATTATAGTTAGATTTGTAGTATTTGTTATTTTATTTATATTGTTTTGCACTTTTTTTTAATCACAGTTACTCTGATATAGAAATTATAAAATACATATTCAAATCTAGTTTCCAGTAATGAAAGATGAATTAAGTGGGTCAAAGCTTCTTTTTGCAGTGACCAGACCAACCATTGCCAGTAGCAGTATTACCCCAGAGACAAAGGCTCTGCTGATTTTAATAAGAGGGGACAAAACAAAAGTAACCCTGCTCCAGAAAACATCAATTCACTGTGAGAAGACCCACAATACCCTAGTGTTTCAAAACTGCAAGAGGCTTAACAGATTTTAGTATTAGGCTCCCTTAAATCAAAGCATCCTCGTATCACGGGACAAATCCAAAAGACCCTCGTAAGCATCTCCTTAATAGACTGCAATATGCATAGCATAAAAAGCAGTTCACACATACAATAAAGTACAGAAGCTATCATTGGGTAATTTCTTTGATTACATGTTAAATAAAATATTTTTGGCCATAGATGTGTGTCATTAGGTAACGCAGGTCCTTTTCAAAAGGTAGCTTCGATGTTGCTCTTATACAGCTCGCTTGAAGTTTCATGTTTTAAAGACAATAACACAACACATAAATGAAATATAAAATGGGCATTGTCTCATACCAAAGTACACCAAACACAGCTATAGACTATATAAGTGTAAATGACACAAAAAATGTTAAGAAAATACATACATTGTATTGTGTTTTTATTATTTAAAGAGGTAACCAAATACACAGCAAGACTTATTTATTCCTGCCCCTCTACATATCAGCATTTTGTATCATTATAATGTATCATTCTAAAGAATGGTGTGCTTACTCTCAGATATCCGAGACATGCTGATTATGGAATCTGACATGATATGTAAGTCTTGTCTCTCTAAAACCAATGTGATACCGGATTAGACATGTTTACTGTACACTATTGGGTGCTAATCTGTGTATATGCTGTCTGCTAATAAAGGAGCTGTCTGTTTTGGAAGATAAAACTTGGACTCTTACTGCTGCTACAATATTTAACAATTTGTAGGTATTGTATGAAAAATATTTCATACAAACATAATTAGTGGAGTTATTAATTGTTCATGTTTACAGATAGCTTTATATATTGAATTATCTTTCTTTATGTAGCACCTTTCATAGTGGACCACCATACTAAGTGCTTTACAGAGGTAGGCTGTGAACTGTGAATTATATGCAGAGTCACTTACAATAAGACATTGATTTCATCCACAGCACAGAGCACAAGGAGGGTCACACAGTGACTGAGTCAGTGGCAGAGGTGGGATTTGAACCAGTGACCTTCTGGTTACAAGTCCTGGACCACAATGTCTCCAATTGAATGTTCCAACTTGCTTAAGTGAAGTGCAGCAAAAAAGAGAAGCATTTGTTTTCGTAACTATATAGGAAAAAAAAAACATTAAAAATAAACACTGTTTTTTTTTTCTTTTTTTTTTTTTCTGTTGCCTCTTAATGCATTTAATACCTGGGTCAGCTTCACCAGCATCATGTAGCCTATCCTTTTTTTCTAAATAAGTATAACCTGCAGTAGGCCTATAAGTTTATTTCTTTGCAAATATGCATATTTTATTAATCACATATCACATTTCCGCAACTTCCAAAAAAATAAATAATTAAAAATATCTACCGCCATATGTTATTAATATTTTTATGTTCTTGAGACTGTTTTTACATTTTATAATAACAGGTAATCTAGCCAAAAGCTTAAATAACAACAATAATGGGGCGTGTAATACAGTACTGTATATGCTTCTAAATATGTAAATATCTGTGTAAGATGGTTCAATTAATACATGATACAATAAATGTTTTTTTTCCCTCCTGTTGTTTTTGTGCTCCTGACAAAGGTAAAACATCGCTGTGTTATATCTCTCCTCCCATTTTGCAGATTGTTTGATTTGATGATACAACAGATAAACTGACACTGGAAAGCTGCATGATTTTCCAGCTTCTTAGAACGCACATCCACCTTGGTTTTAATCTACCCTTAAGTCAGTTTCTTTTAGTATTCCTGTCTGACTTCTACAAAGACACTAGCCAGTGTTACAGATGAATATTGCATGCAATTAGAACAGACAAGCAGCTCCTGCACTCAGCATGTGCGAATTGCTAAAAGATTCAGAATAATTGCATGCATCATAAAAATGTTTTTTACAACAATACAGGATCATTAAACCTGTAAACGACTAATCTAATCAACATTTCATACAAGGCCAATTGTTACACGAGGAGCCATTTGATAAAATACAAAGAGTAAGGAACAGTTCCTTTTGAAAACATTACTTAGCCATATCACAGAATTATTGCAAACAACTTAAATTCAAAATGAACAGCACCCCTCTTCCACTGGTGTGCTTAATATGGGTTCAGCTGTGTTTGCTGACATCATGAAGTGCCTCTTCACAGAACAGTTTGCAAACAATAAATGTCTCTTGTGTTCAGCACTGTTACAGTTAATTGCAGTTTAGAGAATTTGGAGCTCTGCCATCGAGCCAGAATTTTTAACTGAAAAAGTTTTGCTACAGTTTCTGTTTTCTACAACAGAGTAAGGGAATGAAAGCTATGAATAAAACATTGTACTGAAACCCAGGCATAATTACAGAATGGCAGTACATTATGCTTCTCAAGACTTGATGTTATTTACTGTATTGCAAACATATTTGTCTGACACATAGAATCTGTATTACCTACTGGTAATTATTTTTCCATAGCAAGGTCAAATAATAACATGTTGTACCACTAATTTACCTAATTTGTTGTTTTCCAAAAGTTTTATACATTGGCTTATTTATTTGGGTTATTTTTGTTCAGAAGCAGTCCTTCTTAGGATTCAGTAAAGCTACAGTAGGCAGTAGAGTAAATATTGTTGGTGTTTTGCCATTGATGCAAAAACAGCCTAATAGCAGGATTAATTATCTAGGTTTTATAATCTGTACTATATTTTAGGAGATTAGTTATAGTACTACTTTCTCATACTTCAGCACAATATCAGACTGGTAATGTAACTGTGCAAGTTTTGAATGTATAGTAATCTCTTGTCTTAAACGAAGACACAGCAAGTCACTTGTACAGTTTGCAATCATAAGCATTATGGGTGTTGAACCCATCACATTCAACAGCACCCGAAGTACAATATGGACTAAATATACTTGGAGACTCCCCACCGCTGTGCGTATTTCAAGTTTTGTGCTATTTTGTATGTGTTGTGTTATTATTTGCGGGGTGGGAGCCAAGGCTATTAGAATAGCTTGTTAGATCATAGATTGGAATGGTAGAGGAGAGACCTTTAGAGAAAACATATAAAGGGGTTGTCTTGCTTGATGAGGAGTGGCATGGCCTCCAAGACTGTGCATAGCATCCAGGAGGATAGAACAGGTAGAGGATACAAACCTAAAAATGAAAGAACAGAAAAGTACTTTCCCTGGCTATTGGAGAGCTGCTCGCGGAGGGAGTGGAGAGACTCCCTCAGGAAATCTGAAAACAGGTGGAAAGTAGAAGGTTAGTTAGGACATTGAGCGCTAAACACATAGCAGGTTAAGACACAAGCAGAAATAGGAAGAGAGAGAACTGAGCCTTTGATTTTGAGGTAAGTAATAGCGCATGAGCTGCGAAAGGATAAATGTGGCCGGGGGTCCCCACTAACTCATACGATGAGAACCCCCCTTATCCGAAGGCAGAGGTGGCATAACCGACGTCCCGATGTCGGGGTAGTGAGATCACTTGCCCCCCAAAAGAAGAATACCAGGCTCCATAGAAGTTCCCCAAAACCGTGCAACAAACAAGAAAAAAGACATGTGCCAACACATAGGAAAAACATGCAAGACAACAACAAAAAGGCAGTTGGATAGATGTATGGATTATGTGTATGTATAACTATACCTATGACTCTCGCTCAGTGGAGAGGAAAAAAACCCTCCTGGGAGATAGCCCCAGTGAAGAGAGAGCCCCCACTCTGGGCAAGCTAGCGATACTTTGTTGAGCTGTGGAAATGTCAAAAATGGAAGCGCGAATGTACAAGTCAACTGCTGAAGAACACCAGCAGTCTAGACTCTTAATGAGATGCTGGTTGATTCTTGCCTTGGCTGCCGATGTTGCTGCCCCGATCCTGAAGGAGTGAGGGGTGTAGAACTGAGTCAGGAGGCCTGCCTTGGAGATCAGAGAGGCCAGGTGGGAAGAGAACCAATGCCTCGATACGACTTAATGGGAAGAATCCATGAACAGCAGGTCTGATGGGAAGAGGGTATTCCTACGCACGAGGTAATTAGATATGGTGTTATAAGGGCAGAGGAGAGTTGATCTTTGACAGCTGAATGAACTGGCTTTGACGGAGCTGATCTGTCTTGGACGTGAATAGTAGGAGAATGAAGTGGGATCCGGGAACCAGTGAGAGGTTGGAGAAACAGATGCCGATGGAGGGAAAACTGGCACTGATGGAACTGTGAACTCTGCTCATCTGAGGAATCTGAAGAAAGCGGTTAAACACATTGTCTCCATGCGTAGGTTGCTGAAAGGACTAAAGCAGCCATTTTTAAGGATTTGAAGTTAAAATGAAAACAATGTCCATAGATACAGGTAGCCGTGATGGTGAAGCTGGGGCTATGCTTTTGATGATTCCTCGAAGTGTCAGACGGACTGCTGGAATAGACAGTAAGACAGTGGAAGAAACTGCCAAGAAGCGACAGTAATACTGGATCCCACTGGTGTATGATTTAATTGTGCCTGGAGCCAGATGGAGAGAGTCCCTTGCATGTGCTATGAAAGCGAGGGTCCAGTCTTGATTGAATGGAATAGGAAGTATCAAATTTTAAGCAGAGAAGTCTGAATAGCAGTCCCAGCTTGTGGTGTAAGATGACCTTGTGGATGGAGCGAGAGCTAAAGTCATGTAGTTTCTGGTAGATTGAAGAAGCTTGGATATAGTTGAGTTTAACTGAACACCAGGTGCTGGAATAGCGGGACCTGCAATGGGACTGGAGCTGCTGCTTGGATCAGCTGGCGGAATCTGGTGATCTGGAGGTGAGATCAATTCAGTAGATATGTTTATCCAAGCCTCCAGGCTTGATGCTGTAGAAGAGAGAACAGGAGACGTGAAATGAAGGTTCTAGCCTGGGGGACAATGCGAATTGCATAATTGAAGTGGCCCAGCAAGGATAACAGGTCTAATTTTTTGGTAGAGTTTCCGATTTGAATTTGATTGATGAGGTATCGAATATGGTCCAGTTTAGCGGTAGGGAGGCGGGCTTCAAAGTTAATTGTGTCCAAGGTGATGCCTAAGAACAGTGCATGTACTGGACTGTTGGTTTTCTCTTCCAAGAGGGGGACACTGAGTGCAGAGAATAGTGTTCTGAGCTTTGTTTTTGCTTCTACGCAGGGGTCAGAATGAGAGTGCTGACTGATTTATGGTCTGAGGTTCCTGAGTGTAAGTTATTGCAAATATGCGATGATACTGGGATTCTTGACAGGCTGATAGAAATCCATGCTGCAGACCGTGGATGAGGTAGGTTGTGAAAAGCTGTTCTCGGTGACGTCTGAGAGCTTCAATCAGAACTGGGATGATTATTGGGGTGAAAACGGTGAGCAGATTTGAACATCATTTTTTGGGGGTGTCTAAGCAAATTGATTGAGAGTGGGTGTCACCACTGTAGTTGCATATATAGAGATTCCTGCAAAACTTGAATGAGCAAACCGGAGTTGAAATTGTTACAGATTTGCTTGGAATGGGCAAATCTGATTTAACAACTTATTTATCTGTGTTCCTGGAAGATGTGTGGCCTGCATTTGGAGCTGCAAATGGAGCCGCTATTATGTTCTGAAGCAGGGTGGAGTGGAAGGGGCTGCTCTGTGGGAGGTTGAAGGTGCAAGGAGGTAGAATTAAGGCACAAGGAAGTAGAATGTGCTGTAGCAGCACATACTGTGCATGCATTTGGAAGAGATAACGGCCTGGGGCAGAGACGAATGCTGGGCCTGGAGGAATGGCGATTCCTGCAGAATTGGCAGCAACCCATTTGTCGTTGAGCTGTGCATTTATTGCGGCAATTGAAGCAGCGATGGGGTAAATGAGGGATTTCATGTCTTCGAAAATGCTGTTGTGAAGCTGAAGAAATGGATCTGTTTCGATTGTGTCTCTGCATTGCTGAACTGCTGTGCTGAGGTGGGGAGGCAGTGACCATAACTGGAGAGGGAGGGTGGTAGAAGCTGCCTGTCCTGGGACTCTGAGCAGACTGAGCTGCAGGAACAATTTCTGAAGTGTGCCTGCAAGAAGGAGGGAACATGGGTGTAGCAGATATGGAGGTACAGTAAATGTTAAATAGCACCACACGATCACTTCCTGACGGAATATTAATGTTTTAGGTTTTTAGGAGTTTGGCAAGAGGGCAGTTCTTATAAAATAGCTGCTTTGGAGGTTGTGCCTGCTGGCGGGAGCGCTTTGATCTCCATAGTGCTGGTGCAGGTGTGGTTGCTGGGTAGGGATTGGCATGAGAAGTAGCAGGGTTTCCATCGTTGAATTTGTAAAAAGTTAAGAGCTTAAACATAACAATTGCTACGTGTGCTGGTTATACACCAGTACGATACTTGTTGGTGTGTTCTGTGTCTGTTTGTTGTGTTTGTTTGTTTTGACCATCGTGCCTTTTGTTTTTCATAAGTGTTTTGTTTCATGTTTTGTTTAAACCTTTTATTTTACAATAAATCTGCACATCGTCATATTCATTCATTACTCCAGTGCTGACTTTTTAGTCCCCACGGAAATCTGTGATAACATTTCCTAAAATCTGCAATCTGGATAATATCTAATATAGTTCGCCGCCCCCTTCCTTTTTGAGCATTCATGTTACTACACCATGTACAAAAAACATGTGTATTTCCATATATAATTAGAATGACATCTTTCAGGACCTGCAACACAGAGAGTACAAGCAAGTTCCTAATTGTTTTTCTCTGACAACAGAACAACGCTTCTCTTTGAACTTGCAACTAAACTATGAAATCCTTTTGTAAAATAATAATAATAATAATAATAATAATAAATCATATAATATATAATAATATTATATAATATAATAATAATAATTTTACCTTATTTCTTTTTTTATTAGCCACATTATTATTATTATTATTATTATTATTATTATTATTATTATTATTATTATTTTTACCACCACATTCTTCACACCTTGATAATTAGCATGTGATTCAGTACCAAACTAAAGTGTAAAGTAAGTCTCCACTATCACATAAGAAATCCTAATCCTGTAATAGTATTTCCTACCTTGGTTCACCATGTCACTTATCTGGCTTTCTTCCACACTGGATCACTGGTTACCCCATTGTTTAATCAGGTCCATTAGTTCTAATAGGAATTTAATATTATGTTGTAAACAATTGTCTTAATACCTATTACTTAATAATGTATGCAATCTACTGTTTATAAATTCAGTACACCTGAATAACCCAGTATTCAAAGGGATTGAACATTGATAGCACTCATGTTCTATTAAAATCTTTTAAAATCACTTCACAACTAAATAAAAGCCTTGATAAGATCTCTTAGCTAGTCATTGGCACAGACCAGGGAACACAATAACACAGGGCTTCTCAAACTTCATTCTGTGGACCCCCTGTGTCGGCTGGTTTTCATTCCAACCAAGCTCTCAATTACTTAACGAGACTCTTAATTGAACTGATAATTTGCTTAATAGACCTTTTTACTTGTTTTCAGGTTTTAAACAGTTGCAGATTTCAAGTTAGCTGTAACATTTTATAAGTATCTTGAACTGCAACTGTTTAAGAGCTGAAAAGAATAAAAAATATCTAATTAAGCAAATTATCAGTTCAATTAAGGGTCTAGTTAAGTAGAGAACTCGGTTGGAATGAAAACCAGCAGTCACAGTGGGTTCCCAGGACCGAGTTTGAGAAGCCCTGCAATAACCCAACAAGGTTCCTACCTAAATCAGACCATTTATAAATCAATTTCAGTTTCAGATTCCAATTCATACACTGGATTTAGTTTTTAAACCCGCATGAGCGGAAATGCATGTAAGTACAATTTCTGAGATTCTTCGTGGTTTTTGAGGAGAGACTATTTTATTTATTTTTATTATCATTTTACTCCTGTTTTTCTCTGATTATTATCCCACTGACAAGCCAGGGGACACTGGCCCCTGGAAAACCAAAGGCCACCCCTCCAGGTGTCCAATCAAGCTCAGGGCCACTGTAGTGTAGTAAAGTGAAGCAGCCCCTACAGATTTTATCTCCCAACCTGTGTAAAAGCCATGGCCAATGCACAGCTCCCCAAGGCATCCCCAGCCTTAATCAGCAACTTACCACAACCAAGATGCTAACCTGCTTCCCCTGACTGCATGACTCACAGAGAGACAAGGCATTATGGCTTGGTGATGATAATTTCATCACCATAGTACTGTAACAAAAAACAATAAAAAGAGGACCATAAAATTGCATGGTACAAATCTTTGCCTAGAGAACCACTTAAATCATCATGAAACTTATAAACATTATTTAGCACACAGTAAGTTATTCAGAGTATCACATTCTGGGGCTATATGAAGGTGTCAGTCTCTTCATTCATCCCTCCTTCTGTCTGTAACACTTACATGTTTGCATATGTATCAGGATCATTGTGATTATCTATTCATTGCTATGTCTTATTGTACATTATTCTGTACATTCTGTTGATATGTCAACGTTTTCATCACACTGAAACCTCTCATTTAGAATTTATAGCCGTGGGGTATGTTACTGACATACTTGTTTTAGCTTAATAGACTGAACTTTAAACTACCTAAAAAAAACCTAATGAATAATGAAACTATAAGTGTTAAAGAAACTTGACTGTAAATTGCACCATGAGACATGTATCTAATTCAAAGTTGTTGAGATTAGGAGCTCAAAACATATAATTAACAGCTCTCTGGCTTTTTCTATTGAGATGTTTGAGAATTATTAGTGTGGAGGCATTTAAACATCAACACATCTTACTAAAAGTTTGTTCCAGGGAAATAATAACTATTTGAAAGTATATTTTGTTATTTGTTTTTTGCCAGTAGGACCAGAACACATGATCTTTGTATGCAAAGGGTCAACACAGTGCTGTGCTGCTGGAACAGGCACATTGTCCCTTTATAATAAAACAGATCAGTTGGCGCCACATAGTTCTATATAGCTTTGTGTTGACTTGATACTTTGCCAGTGGATAACTAAAACAGTTATGCTTATACAGCCCAATTCTCAAAAGAGTCATGAGAATTCTGCTTGTCATTTCTCATACATTCTGATGTAACTGGGTGCCTTCTTGGTGTGAGGGCAAAAAACCTAAGTTTAAAGTGACAAAGTATATACAGTGGATAGTGATAAAAAAACAAACAAACAAACAGGAGGCCACTCTCCAATGCTGCTGTGAAAATTTTAAAGAATGCATTTAACACTAGAACCGCCTAGGATTAATGAGATTTAAAATGTAAACGAATTGCATTCAAAAATGCAGATTCGTTTACATTTGAAATCCAAACCTGTCAAAATGACTACCATGGCAGTTCTAGTGTTAAAATAAATTTTAAAAATTTAAAAAAAAATACAATCAATCAATATCAATCTTTTGTGCTTCTTTCAAAATTGTAGATCTCAGACCTTAATACCCTGACAGGAACATATTTCTTTACCATTTTAACATGTTAGTAAGCTAGTTATTAAAAATATTAAAAGTGCCCTTAAGAAAATTGCACCCATCAATGAATTCCCAGGTATTTAACATGTTTGTGCCGTCTTATATTCAACTAATATTTAAACTCATTCTCATCTAAAATAAAATTCAGTTTTACCTCCTAGTCTCACAATATACATTAGAAATTAGTATAACCTCATTCTGTCACAGAGCACTACATTTGCTATAATATGTAAGTGTGATCATCGACCCCCCAAAAGATGATCCTTACTATAACGCACAAAAGAACTTAAAATATATAATGTTACACTCATAGTCAGGATTTAGTCAATGACCAACAAAAATAACCATTTTGTGATTTGAGCATTGACAAATTACACTGTGTAACAATTTTATTTATTTATTTTTTCTTGTTCCTGGGTAGTAAGTGTTATTTCCTAATTGCTTATGCCTCAAAAGTATAGAAAATGGCTATTATTCCCCACAAACTTTACTTTTCTGACCAGGACAGTGATATTTCAAAATATCACTATTTCCAATGGGAAAATGGGCAAATGTGTGTCTTGAGTCAGAAAAAAACAAAATATGAATCCAAATTAACATGTATTTATACTAAAGTAAAACAAAAATGACTACAAAAGATTCAGATGTGAGTAGTTTTTTGAGATTTACGATTATACTGTATTTAAATCTCGAAAAACTACTCACTTCTAAATCTTTTGTAGTCATTTTTGTATTACTTTAGTATAAATACATGTTAATTTGGATTCATATGTTGTTTTTTTCTGACTTTATGTGAACAAAAAGACACACATTTGCCCGTTTTCCCATTGGAAATAGTGATATTTTGAAATATCACTGTCCTGGTTACAAAAGCAAAGTTTGTGGGGAATAATAGCCATTTTCTATACTTTTGAGGCATAAGCAATTAGGAAATAACACTTACTACCCAGGAACAAAAATTGTGTTACATAGTGTTATCAAAGAACGAAATGAAAGGTTATTTTGGTGTTTGCGAAATGGAAAATATCAAAGCAAAGAACAAAACACAAAAGAATACACAGCTTTTTCGGTCTTTGAATAAAGCGATATAAAGAGTTGTGCAAAGTATTGAGAAGCTGGTAAGTGAGCTCTTGAAGTAGATTCAACAGGTGGGCAGAAAACCATTGAAGATTGACTGCTGCTTGGTTATACAAGATGAATAGAGGCACTGAGGAAAAAGATGGATGTCATATGCAAAGCATTTAGTGACAGCATAAGTCACAGTCAAAGATGATGGATTTTGTTGGATAATGGTTGACATTTCTTTTTCAGGGAACCATGGTTACGGTAAGTAACCTAACATTTTCTGATTGAAATGTTTCTGCTGAAGCACTGTACCTGCACTTTTTGATTATTCAGTGTAATTGTGTACCTTTTGAATTTTAAACATGCCTAATTCTAAAAGTAGTGGACATAGGCAGCACCTTTTTTTTTCAGGCAAACCGTTTACTTTGTATTTCACCCTTTAATAAATGTTAACCGCATTTCTTAATTCTTTAACGTAACTTTATGCTGTGACTTTTGAATTTTAAACATGCCTAATTCTAAATGTAATCTATCAAGCTAATGTTAAAAATTATACAGTAATATTGCTCGTTATTTCGCCTGTCTTGAGTCAACGCACCTCCCCACTTCTGCCTTAACGTCAACTCGCCCCCGAGGCGTTGACTCGGCAGAATCCGGTGATGCAATGATTTGTAATAAAGCACCTTAATATAGAAATGAAACCAAAACAAAATGTATGTATTTTCATTTTTATTTAATATAGACTATTAATAATATATATTTTTTGGTTTCTTTTATATTTTAAGGTGCTTTATTTTAAAGTAACTCAAAGCCCTGAAACATTTAAACAGGAAGTTTCAGATACGAACAGCTAGTTGAATCTACGCCAGTAAGAGGAATGCATAAGATAACAGCCACAAACCGAAGTTGTAAATCAGGAAAAAAAATCTATAACACATCAAGGGTAAGCGTGAAACGTCGATATTGTAATGAGATTCGTACATTTGCATACGAAAGTAGTTTGAAACGAACAGGCATAACTAAACTTTAATACATCGCAGGTAGGTCTACGAAGTCACAAAAACCTACAAAAACGCAAGATTTGAAAGAAAAACCAATGATACATAGAGCCCTATATGTATAACAACAAAAAGCAACAATAACATGTTAATGAAGAAAAAAGAAGATTCAAATGAAAAAAGTACAATTTAATGAAGTTTATTTACAGTTATAGGGTCACTTTTTTTATTATTTGTCATTTTTCTTACGAAATACTGCTGTACTTCCTCCACACTTGTGCAAAGGCCATTACATTCCATCACTCTTCTCAGGAGAAGAATAAAGAGATGATTGACAAAACCCACGTTTCTCGCCCTTTTTTGAGTGAAATGATTTAACGTTTTAATATTAAAACAATGCTCAAACTGTGATTTCAATGTTTAAGTGGTAATTTGCTCACCAGTCATACATGCTTGTTCACTTTGAATCCACATAAGTTAGCATGGCATTACTGAGCCTGGAAGGAAATCAGTATTAAAGACCAATGTGTCAAAGATCCAGTTGTCTATAAAGAAACCTTTTGCAGCAGGTTTGATGACTAAGAAAAATAACATCTTGATATTGAAATAGCTGCACATGTTTTCTTAGTAGATTAATGAATAAAACATTCTGGTGTAGCTGAAAAAAGTCCCTGTTTGTCAGGCGCTTGTTAGCTATGCAAACAGACACAAAAATAAGAGCAACACCTGCACAAACTAATATGTCAGATCTATGTGTTGCTTATCACTCATTTACTTTTCCAATGTAATACAACGTAAATACATTTTCTTGGTAGATAAATGAAGCCAGTGTTTTCATGTATTGCAATCAATCAAGTGGTTTCTCTAAACAAATGTTTATCTGCATGTTCTCTTGTCGTTTCCTGTTCAAGGTTCAATGCTTTTGACTGACTCTATAGTTTCAGCTCCATCAATCCTACCTTGACCTGCTTTTGCTTTGATTTATTCTTGAATCTCATCACAAAACATTATATATAAAAATAATTTTTAATCTAAAAGACGTTTTCTTATTCACCTAATATATATATATATATATATATATATATATATATATATATATATATATATATATATATATATATATATATATATATATATATATTAGGGCTGCTCCAATTAACAGATTCACTGTACCGATTAATCAACTAAAGAGTTGATCGCAGATTAATTTTTTTACAATTTAATCATGCAGAATTGTATTTTGTATATAAAATAAAACCAACCAATAGAAGATCTGTATTTTTTCCACAGCAGTCCTATCATAAGTGAGTGGAGGCGGGACATCAACAGTTGAAGGCATTCTCTGCCTTGGCTGACGGTCTTGAGTAAGTTTAACCAATGGGAGAGCTACTGGTTTTGCAGCTGTCCAATCATGAGTGAGCAGAGGCGGGACATAAATATTCAAGGCCTTAAGCGGTGTAAAAATAATTGAATTTTGTGCAATACTGCTTATTATAGAGCATTATAGAGAATGATATTGAGAACGTCAAAGTAATATTTCGATTTACTTTTGTACAAATAAAAAAATAAATGTCATCAGACAATGAGATATATACCACAAGTACCCGTACCGACACAAGGGAAGGGATATACTCGCCACTTCCAAAATTTAAATTATTAAAAGGTGTCCGTGGTTTACCAGTATCTGTCAGTTAAAAAAAAAAAGTACTGCTGGAACTGTCTACAGCAATCTAAGAATATCTAACAAAGTCAGCACAAAAACATGAGCGTTCCCAAAGTTGCTGGCGAGTCACTGTTGCACTCAAAACTTTGGACAAACCCGGATTTATGGCCAAATGGATAAACAGAAGCACAGGGATACAATACATCATAATGATTAGCAAGAGCTGGCTACAGAGGGCACCAATTTCTCAAACAGAGGTAATTATATGAAATTACTTTCTCTGATACTTTCCGTGACAGCATGTTAAGCAATCACTTGTCAATAGCCACAGTATTCTGGTATTTTACATACTTAAAGATAAGAATAATCTGAACATACTGTGGATGACAAAATGACCCCCCCCCCCCTTTTTTTCACTAATAAGTCACAAAGATATTTAACATAATTATAGGTGTGTGTGTGTGTGTGTGTGTGTGTGTGTGTGTGTGTGTGTGTGTGTGTGTGTCTGTTTATTGTTTGTTGGGTGTCTGTTGGGCGACACTCTTTCGAGACTATTCTTCATTAAATCTGCAGTTGGAAGCACCTGCCAAGCAACCACCCTCTAGTCTGTGAGCTTTTCTGTCAAGTCCATTGTGATTGAAACCAAACAGTAACAGGAAGATGCTGCTTTTATGGATTGCACAGTACATGTCAGGAATTAAATTTTTTTCTACTGCTGCAAACCAATTTGCCTTTCTTTTTGTATCAATTTATTCTAGAAAGCAAACCATAAACTCAACAACTTTACAAACTAACTTTTAAGCTAGACTCCAGTTGCACTTAAGTGTAGAAAGCTGCGCTGGCCATGAACAAAGTACTTTATTTCATTCTGAATTCTGAAATTGTACCATACATCAATTTGCCCAACTATTTATCAAAATCAAAAAAAAGTGTGCTCAATGCATTAAAATGGTCTAGTTTTCAAAAATAAATGATCTCTTTTCATTTTGTTGTAAATGATCTTTGTTCTTAAGGCTTATAACTGTCCATTTTGTACAGATTAACTTTTTTTTTTGTAATCCCTGTAAATGTATCTTGTACACTGTTAACTTATTGTCTTCATAGCTATATTTAAAATCTGTATAAATAAAAATCAACATAACATGGGCCAAGAAATGTGCATAAACTTGACAGTGACTTTGCAAAGGTGATGGACAGCTGTTCCATGACCAATATGCATAGTATCAATATTCTGGTGCATATATCCTGGTTTAAACATATATTTATAAATCTTCATCAAAACCGGTTTCACAAGTTGAACCTTAAATGGGCTGGATAGTGAAGCACAATATAAAACAGCAGCTCTTGCCAGTCTTAATATAATAATATCATCTTTATTTTTATATAGCGCCTTCATAGTGGGCCACCATCACAAAACGTTTTACAAAGGTAGGCTGTGAACTGTGAATTATATGCATGTTCATTAAGTTAGCCTTTTCATTATGTATATTTGGTTTTATCCATCATATAATAATAATATAATATAAAGTCAAGACACTTAGTCAACACGGGTCATTTCTGCCTCTTCAGGTGAGCTACCTGGGCTTTAGTGGGTTAAAACCTGTACATTTTCTTTTAAACACATGTTAGCTCATTTTGGCACCGGCACAGCACATTTAAGTATTTAAATGTGGCAGCTTATGCCGTGCCTCATTCATTTTGGGCCAGTTAATACATTTATGATTGGGTAAAATTTGTTCCCCGGCAGAGCGCTATTTTACACTCCGCCAATTTAGTGCTGCGTTAGTCGATCTTGATACACATCCCCTTCAGAGCCTACACAAAAATGTACCTTTTGAACATCTATTGGGTGATACTGGTGGTCTTAAATACTATATTGCTTTTTGAAGTTTATAATTTAAAAATCTATTGCTGAGGACATGTAATAGTATAATAGCATTGTAAATTACATTTGTAGGACATTGGCACGTTGAATGGTTTTATTAAACTGTAATGCACCTTAAAAAACAGTAATGTGAATGCTTCCCTTTTATTAAAAAAAAAAAAAAAAAAAAGATTGTCTAGAACCTAACGAATAAAGCAGATTTTTATTTATTTTTTTACTTTATAAAGGCAACAGTTATAAATATACCGCTTTTTTGAAAAAATGTTTAAGATTTTACTTTATCCAGCAGAACAATGAGATAAAGTGCAAATTTAATAGATCTCCTCCTAGCAGGTGATACGTTAATAATACTGATATCAGCACAAGACCTGTCTTGAGTAAAGAGCTTGCTCTTTAGTTGAACAGTAAGATGTTCATCATTAAACCGCATAGTTTGTGATTCACATCCAGCCCTTGCATTACCATTCAATTCAATGGGCTGATGTGCGCATTCATTACAGTGACACCCTATGGGAAGGACCGCTGTTATTGAAACAGGTATTTAAATGTCTGTGTTCTTTGCATTATAAGCTGTAGCATGTGTCATAAGTGACTCATTGGGGTTATGCACATTATGTTTTGCTTTTGTATTTATTATATTATTTTGGTTTTATTTGCACTAGTTACATTTCACACTTTATTTTTGTTGGTTACCTGAATGAAGTCACTTTTGTTGCTTATTTGATTTGTGTGTTATGTATTTATTTGTTAAGTATGTGTTATTATTTGTAGTACACCACTGGTTAGTTAGTCCCATTCCCCAATTCCAAATGCAGCCATGTGTTTTGCACCAATTAACTATCATTGACAGTCCATTATAAAAAAAAAAAAAGAATCAAAAGTACAGGAACCAAAAGTACAGGAAGGAGAGCGTGTGGTTCCAGGGAGACCTGAACAGAGGACACAGGAAGTCGGACATTTTGACAAATGGTCCTGGCTTGTAAACAACAAGGATTGCTTGGAATTCTATAGGCCTGGTCACATGGGCAACAGCATCAAGGGGTGACCGGATTGTAGCCTTGTGTGACCACCCTGGGCCACACCACGGTGACACACCAACAACATGCCGGTGACATGTCTCAACACAAGGGCAACATTTTCAATACCAAAATAAATAATTAAACAAAACAGATCTCGAACACAAAACCAAAATAGACTTAAGGTCAGGCTGGGCAGTTGCCTTCACTGATCCTTATGTTTTTCTTTTACTTTTCGATTCGTCTTCTCTCTCTGTCTCGCTCTCTCGTTTTATCCGACACCCACCCAGAGAGCAGAGAGCTGCAGGCTTTTACACTGGTACCATCTCCTGATTAGCAGCAAATTAACCAATTAACTAAGTTTGGAGATGGTCGCTTTCTGCATAGGGTTTTGTGGGATGGTGCTTCCCCATCCCTGCTGCCAAACAATAAACAAAACACACAGCTTTTAGCTATGATTTATACACATAAATTAATAATAATAATACAGAATATATACACAAGCAGGGCTTTGCCCTGCCATCTCTAATAGTGAGCATGGCTCTCTCCTGCTGCCCTGTTACAGTACATTCTCATTCCTGCATTTCATTCAATTAATTATATGTAGTATAGATATGCAATACAGTGTGTATGTGAATAAGCAAATGTTAATGTTCATGATTACGATAACTATGAATAAAATTCTACAATAATAAAATACATGTGTAGCGGATTATTTTATTTTTTTTATTTTAAATTAATTTGCCATGTATGCAGTATGCCTGTCATTTCTACCTTAACCCCCAATCAAAACATCTTTCATTTTAACAGTAAACAAAGTGAAATTTGTTTTAAAAACATCTCCAATCTTCCATCTTGCTCTCGAAAGCCTAGAATTAAAAGTACAGTATTGAAAACACTGTTTAGGATAATGAACACCGATATATTTATTTTGTTTGGCATATTAAATATGTAGACCTAACTAAATAATTCCACTAATGTACACCTTTTATTTAATCAAGAAGAAACTACAGGTTTGTTAATGTAATTAGTATATTTTTCATAGTCTTCCTTCACATCATGTTTACGTCTTGTGACAAAAACGTGCTTTATGACTGGGTTTGACTGTGTTGCCAGCTTGTCGACTGCAGGCTTGTCTCCCGTGTGACAACTGCAAACTGCAAGACAACACGCAGGCAACAACTGTGTTCCTCTTGTTGCCATCAACAAAAGTTGCCCATGTGACCAGGCCTTAAGAGAGCAGGCCTTAGGGAATACTGAAGGATAAAGACATGGCAGCCCGATGGAAGGAAGGACTGGTCAAAAACTGGTAAGAAAGCTAAGTATTTATCCTTGAATTATACTGTTTAAGCGGCACTTTCTGATTAAAAGAAGGCTGTTAATATTATTGTGCAGAGGACCGTGTGGCATTTGACAAATGTTTCAGAAGTAAGGATACTTGGCAAAAATATTTAGATTACCAATGTTAATTGTGGTTTATAGCACGGTGTTGTACTACTTCCCTTCAAGGCACCCCCGTCCATGACTGACGCCCCGGAGGAGCAAACATGCTCCTCAACTTTGCATTCAACTTTACCTTTCCTTGTTGGTATTTCTGCTGGGACAGTGTTAGGCGACTTGGATTAAGTACGGGACCTACAAACTGAGTTTTTTCAAGGCCTTTTGAGGCCCAGGTGAATATACTGGAACTATTATTTTACCAAACTGTGGCTTATATTGTTCAGGAGAGACTGTGTGTGTGTGGATATATATATATATATATATATATATATATATATATATATATATATATATATATATATATATAATATTATATATATATATATATTCTATGGAGTTGAATAAATGTAATACTAATAGCCCTTTGAAATCACAAGTAGCATGTTAATAATGTTTTATGAACATTTTTAGTGGTTTTACTTAGTGCACAGTTTTGTGTGTTTTTAGAATATGTTTTGTATGAAAATAACATGCAAGGCAGTTGAAAGGAGGAGGAGTATGTACATTGTCTAATAAGATAAGTAGTAGTCTAATTTCCTGTAATAAAGAAATTATTATTTTACTTACCTGTTTGTGTGGTTCCTGTACACTGATTGGGAAGGTTGGGTGGTCAGTTCAAAGTCCAAAACAACCTGTGGGCAAAGGGTTTTAAAGATAATTATAAAAATGTACACTTACCTGGAAATACCAGTATAGAGGACCCTGACACATGCACATTGGTTGGTCTAGGTGCACATGTTCCCATCCAGCCCTTGCCTTGCCATTCAATTCAATGGGCTAAGATGACAATTCATTACACTGTGGGCAGCAAAGTTTGAAATAATGAAGTACTTGCTCAAGTATCTGACTGCTATGACCTTGGCGAGACTGCTTGAACAGACTGCATTTATGTCATTGATTTAATGACTTAGAATATGCAAGAATCAATCTCAACATGAGGAGCGGTAGCAACCAAAAAAATGTTTGGAGTGTAAACTCATCTGTATCTAGGGATGCAATTCCATTGCATCCAGGGAGACCAGCCAGTGATGGTGTGCACCCAGCAGGTATGTAGCACACATTTTCCATAATCTCTGTCACAACTTGAAGTCATAGGTGTGTGTGATCGTGCAAGCACAAGAAAACAATATAAGCTTCTATTTATACTCCAACTTTTTGGTTGTCTACCCATTCATATCGACAGTGACTTTCTCATTGGTTGGTATTTGTAATTGTGGAAGCATATGATGGAGATCTTTTCATTGTGTTCCCTGAAAAGGCTGGCTGTTTTGGTCCAGCGGCAAGAGCACTAAGATTAAATCTCTTTGTTTTACTGGGGGTGATGATCCTTCATTTTTTTCCCTCACTGACAACGTTGGTCACAGCTGGTTTCATGTGAGATATCACCATTGTTTTCTGTATTCCTAATATTGTAATGAGTGTAATCATGCTGCTTGTGGAGGGCACTGACATTAGAGAGAAAGGCATCGATTTTCTCAGCATAATGAGACAGAATGGTTTGTCCTTCATTAGTTTCTCTCAGGAGACCTACACATCTTCTTATTATTATGCCAGTGAGTGAAATCCCTAATGTTGTGCACTGTGGCTGCTTGTATGACATGCATTTTTAAGCATTTTGTTGCTTACTACTATATTTCCAGGTTAGGATTTTTAACTACAATTAGATTTTGACCTAC